>NW_028135714.1:0-261055 GCF_964662115.1 Mustela nivalis | reverse complement strand
AATGGAATGGGCAGAATTTCCATGCATTGTGTAGGCACAGTCCTAATGTGTGTCTCCAGGGGCCCCAGCCTGGATAGTGTGTGGCCCAGGACTTTGAGGACAGAAGTCTGAAAACACAAACTCAGCTTAGGTTTGGGGACGTAGGTATGGCAGGCTTAATCTACAAACCATGGGAAGAACTCTTCAGGATATGAAGAAAGAGCGAGTCTGAGGCGCTTGTTCAGGCTTTTTTCTCTGGATTCTGTATCAAAGATTGCCGTGGAATGTGGGGAGGCCTCATGGGCCATGGACGAATATTCCTCTCTGTGGATTTGGCCCGGTCCCAATTTTTTTTCGTCAATCTGTGGGATGGGAGGTCTCCTTTCAGGTTTGTTACCTCAGGTGTCCCAACCAAAGGGGAATTCCAAAGCAGAGCCCTGGGAAGAGTGACGGGACAACCCAAACTATGGTTAAAATAGGGGCCTTAGCGGCATGGCAGACCCAATATGGTATCTCTTCATCCAGCCACTGAGAGGCCTTACTTGAGGACTGGGCTCAGGCTGAGGGTCACAATGTGTTTTTGTGACCAATGTGGCCCGCGAGCATGGGCGGGGCCTCATGGGCCACACTGGTTTCAACTACACTGAACTTTGGACAACATGCCAATCACAAGGTTTCTTGCCATGGGGAAGGAGTTCTGATTTCTGCATCATTTTGAACCCTGGGCAGTGGTTGGAGATAAGGTCTAGGTTCTGAAGCCTGAAAACCGCAGTTGGTAAGAGATGACGACCTAAGGCCATGGCCGGTCTGATGTGCTCAGTGGGCGGTTAGCTGCCTGGGTGTTGGTCAGGATGTTCGGGCTCAGGTTGTGTCAGACAGTGCATTAGTGCCCAGGTTAGACTATATAATTTGGGTACAGTGATTGCCGTGTAGGTTGATCCTCATTTGTGGTGCCTGGGAAGCTCATTAGGCGAGATATTTTTTCTAGAGGGCAGGCAGAGTGCTGCATTGTGGGTCCGGAATTGCCAAAATTGAGGGCTTCTGGGCAGGAGTGTGCGGACAGACGTCTGAGAACACAAGCTACACTTGGGCTTCAGGCCGAGGGCACGGCAGGTACCCGCTGCAGATCTGAACCAATATCTCATGCATCTGAAGTCACGGCGAGGTTCAGACTTTGGCTCAGGTTGGAGTTTCTGTGCATGACTGCCCCTTCATGAACGGAGCGGAATCTCAAGGCCATGCAGGTTTTCCCACGTTGGGAGTTGTGGGATGCCCCCTTCAAGGATTCCTTCTGCGGGACAATTGAGACCTGTTGGACAGCTCCAGGACATCCCATATGGAAGGACCCCAGAGCACTGTTGGAGGATGGATGCCAGGGAAGCCTGCCTCGCATTCCAATTGTCTCCTAGCAACAAGGCAGTTGTGGTTGGTTGGTCTTCGGGAGTATCCGGGGTGGCTGAGTTGAAATGGACTTTCCTGAGGATGGGGCCTAATATGTGTTTGTGTCCTGGAGGGCCTTGGAATGGGGTGGTGGCCCTGGGACCCTGAAGTATTCTCCTAAGGTTTTGACATAGCTCCCATGCACAAGTTTCCTTGTGGAGACGAGATTTGTTCTGATGGGTGCCTTAGGAAACCCCGATGCTGGTCTTGGGATCCAGGCTTTTGAGGAGACATGCCTGCAAACCAATGCCTTGGATCCGATTATGGACTAGGGTTTTTCTGGTTACATCTTCCTCTATGGAGAGATCAATCTATGATATGAGTGGATGTAGATGCTCAACTTGTGTCAGACCGCCCTTGTATGTCCCGGGAGACCTACACTATTGGGATGGCCGCGGGGACTTTGGAGGGTTCACCTAATTTGTACGATTTTGGACAATTAAATGGGCAGAATTCCCATGCATGGGGTAGGCACAGTCCTAATGTCTGGCTCCAGGGGCCCCAGCCTTGAGGTTGTGTGGCCCAGGACTTTGAGGACAGAAGTTGAAAACACAAACTCAGCTTAAGTTTGGGGACGTAGGTATGGCAGGCCCAATCTACAAACCATGAGAAGAACTCTTAGGATATGAAGAAAGAGCGAGTCTGAGGCGCTTGCTCAGGCTTTTGTCTCTGGATTTTGTATCTACGATGGCCGTGGAATGCTGGGAGGCCTCATGGGCCATGGACGGAACTTCCTCTCTGTGTATTTGGCCCGTTCCCAATTGTTTTTCGTCAATCAGTCGGTTGGGAAGTCGCCTTTCAGGTTTGTTAGCTCAGGTGTCCCAACCAAAGAGCAATTCCAAAGCAGAGACCTGGGGAAGAGTGAAGGGACAACCCAAACTATGGTTAAAAATTGGGGCCTAAAGCCATGGCAGCCCCAATATGCTATCTCTTTATCCAGCCACTGAGAGGCCTTACTTGAGGACTGGGCTCAGGCTGAGGGTCACAATGTGTGTTTTTGACCAATGTGGCCTGCGAGCATGGGCGGGGCCTCTTGGGCCACACTGGTTTCAACTACACTGAACTTTGGAGAACATGTCAATCACAAGGTCTCTTGCCATGGGGAAGGAGTTCTGATTTCTGCATCATTTTCAACCCTGGGCAGTGGTTGGAGATAAGGTCTAGGTTCTGAAGCCTGAAAACCGCAGTTGGGAAGAGTCGACGACATAAGGCCTGGGAGGGTCTGATGCGCTCAGTGTGCGGTCAGCTGCCTGGGAGTTGGTCAGGAGGTTCGGGCTCAGGTTGTGTCAGACAGTGCATTAGTGCCCAGGTTAGACTATATAATTTGGGTACAGTCGAGTGCCGTGTAGGTTGATCATCCTTTGAGGTGCCTGTGCAGCTCATTAGGCGAGATATTTTTTCTAGGGGGCAGGCAGAGTGCTGCATTGTGGGTCCGGTATTGCCAAACGTGAGGGCTTCTCCGCCAGGAGTGTGAGGACAGAGGTCTGAGAACACAAGCTAGACTTGGGCTTCAGGACGAGTGCACGGTAGGTACCCCAGCAGATCTGTACCAGTATCTCATGCATCTGAAGTCACGGCGAGTATCACACGTTGGCTCAAGTTGGAGTTTATTTGCATGACTGCCCCTCCATGAACGGAGCAGAATCCCAAGGCCATGGAGGTTTTCCCACGTTGGCAGATGTGGGATGCCCCCTTCAAGGATTCTGTCTGTGGGACAATTGAGACCTGTTTGCGAGCTCCAGGACATCCCATATGGAAGGACTCCAGAGCACCGTTGAGGATGGATGCCAGGGATCCCGCCTCACATTCCAATTGACTTCTAGCAACAAGTCAGTTGAGATCGGATGACTCCGCCGGAGCAACCGGGGTGGCTGAGTTGAAATGGACTTTCCTCAGGATGGGGACTAATGTGCGTTTGTGTCCATGAGGGCCTTGCCATGGGGCCGTGGCACCGGGAACCTGACGTATTCTCCTAAGATTTTGACATAGCTCCCATGCACAAGTTTCCTTGTGGAGACGAGATTTGTTCTGATGGGTGCCTCAGGAAACCCCCTATGCTTGCATTGGGATCCAGGCTTTTGAGGAGACATGCCTGTAAACCAAAGCAATGGATCCGATTGTGACCAAGGTTCCTTTCTGGTTCCATCTACTTCTTTGGGGACATCCATCTATGGTATGAGTGGATGTAGATGCTCAGGTGTTGTCTGACCGCCCTTGTTTGTCCTGTGAGACCTACAGTATTGGGATGGCCTCAGGGAAATTGGAGGGTTCTTCTTTTTGTACGAATTTGGACAATGGAATGGGCAGAATTTCCATGCATTGTGTAGGCACAGTCCTAATGTGTGTCTCCAGGGGCCCCAGCCTGGATAGTGTGTGGCCCAGGACTTTGAGGACAGAAGTCTGAAAACACAAACTCAGCTTAGGTTTGGGGACGTAGGTATGGCAGGCTTAATCTACAAACCATGGGAAGAACTCTTCAGGATATGAAGAAAGAGCGAGTCTGAGGCGCTTGTTCAGGCTTTTTTCTCTGGATTCTGTATCAAAGATTGCCGTGGAATGTGGGGAGGCCTCATGGGCCATGGACGAATATTCCTCTCTGTGGATTTGGCCCGGTCCCAATTTTTTTTCGTCAATCTGTGGGATGGGAGGTCTCCTTTCAGGTTTGTTACCTCAGGTGTCCCAACCAAAGGGGAATTCCAAAGCAGAGCCCTGGGGAAGAGTGACGGGACAACCCAAACTATGGTTAAAATAGGGGCCTTAGCGGCATGGCAGACCCAATATGGTATCTCTTCATCCAGCCACTGAGAGGCCTTACTTGAGGACTGGGCTCAGGCTGAGGGTCACAATGTGTTTTTGTGACCAATGTGGCCCGCGAGCATGGGCGGGGCCTCATGGGCCACACTGGTTTCAACTACACTGAACTTTGGACAACATGCCAATCACAAGGTTTCTTGCCATGGGGAAGGAGTTCTGATTTCTGCATCATTTTGAACCCTGGGCAGTGGTTGGAGATAAGGTCTAGGTTCTGAAGCCTGAAAACCGCAGTTGGTAAGAGATGACGACCTAAGGCCATGGCCGGTCTGATGTGCTCAGTGGGCGGTTAGCTGCCTGGGTGTTGGTCAGGATGTTCGGGCTCAGGTTGTGTCAGACAGTGCATTAGTGCCCAGGTTAGACTATATAATTTGGGTACAGTGATTGCCGTGTAGGTTGATCCTCATTTGTGGTGCCTGGGAAGCTCATTAGGCGAGATATTTTTTCTAGAGGGCAGGCAGAGTGCTGCATTGTGGGTCCGGAATTGCCAAAATTGAGGGCTTCTGGGCAGGAGTGTGCGGACAGACGTCTGAGAACACAAGCTACACTTGGGCTTCAGGCCGAGGGCACGGCAGGTACCCGCTGCAGATCTGAACCAATATCTCATGCATCTGAAGTCACGGCGAGGTTCAGACTTTGGCTCAGGTTGGAGTTTCTGTGCATGACTGCCCCTTCATGAACGGAGCGGAATCTCAAGGCCATGCAGGTTTTCCCACGTTGGGAGTTGTGGGATGCCCCCTTCAAGGATTCCTTCTGCGGGACAATTGAGACCTGTTGGACAGCTCCAGGACATCCCATATGGAAGGACCCCAGAGCACTGTTGGAGGATGGATGCCAGGGAAGCCTGCCTCGCATTCCAATTGTCTCCTAGCAACAAGGCAGTTGTGGTTGGTTGGTCTTCGGGAGTATCCGGGGTGGCTGAGTTGAAATGGACTTTCCTGAGGATGGGGCCTAATATGTGTTTGTGTCCTGGAGGGCCTTGGAATGGGGTGGTGGCCCTGGGACCCTGAAGTATTCTCCTAAGGTTTTGACATAGCTCCCATGCACAAGTTTCCTTGTGGAGACGAGATTTGTTCTGATGGGTGCCTTAGGAAACCCCGATGCTGGTCTTGGGATCCAGGCTTTTGAGGAGACATGCCTGCAAACCAATGCCTTGGATCCGATTATGGACTAGGGTTTTTCTGGTTACATCTTCCTCTATGGAGAGATCAATCTATGATATGAGTGGATGTAGATGCTCAACTTGTGTCAGACCGCCCTTGTATGTCCCGGGAGACCTACACTATTGGGATGGCCGCGGGGACTTTGGAGGGTTCACCTAATTTGTACGATTTTGGACAATTAAATGGGCAGAATTCCCATGCATGGGGTAGGCACAGTCCTAATGTCTGGCTCCAGGGGCCCCAGCCTTGAGGTTGTGTGGCCCAGGACTTTGAGGACAGAAGTTGAAAACACAAACTCAGCTTAAGTTTGGGGACGTAGGTATGGCAGGCCCAATCTACAAACCATGAGAAGAACTCTTAGGATATGAAGAAAGAGCGAGTCTGAGGCGCTTGCTCAGGCTTTTGTCTCTGGATTTTGTATCTACGATGGCCGTGGAATGCTGGGAGGCCTCATGGGCCATGGACGGAACTTCCTCTCTGTGTATTTGGCCCGTTCCCAATTGTTTTTCGTCAATCAGTCGGTTGGGAAGTCGCCTTTAAGGTTTGTTAGCTCAGGTGTCCCAACCAAAGAGCAATTCCAAAGCAGAGACCTGGGGAAGAGTGAAGGGACAACCCAAACTATGGTTAAAAATTGGGGCCTAAAGCCATGGCAGCCCCAATATGCTATCTCTTTATCCAGCCACTGAGAGGCCTTACTTGAGGACTGGGCTCAGGCTGAGGGTCACAATGTGTGTTTTTGACCAATGTGGCCTGCGAGCATGGGCGGGGCCTCTTGGGCCACACTGGTTTCAACTACACTGAACTTTGGAGAACATGTCAATCACAAGGTCTCTTGCCATGGGGAAGGAGTTCTGATTTCTGCATCATTTTCAACCCTGGGCAGTGGTTGGAGATAAGGTCTAGGTTCTGAAGCCTGAAAACCGCAGTTGGGAAGAGTCGACGACATAAGGCCTGGGAGGGTCTGATGCGCTCAGTGTGCGGTCAGCTGCCTGGGAGTTGGTCAGGAGGTTCGGGCTCAGGTTGTGTCAGACAGTGCATTAGTGCCCAGGTTAGACTATATAATTTGGGTACAGTCGAGTGCCGTGTAGGTTGATCATCCTTTGAGGTGCCTGTGCAGCTCATTAGGCGAGATATTTTTTCTAGGGGGCAGGCAGAGTGCTGCATTGTGGGTCCGGTATTGCCAAACGTGAGGGCTTCTCCGCCAGGAGTGTGAGGACAGAGGTCTGAGAACACAAGCTAGACTTGGGCTTCAGGACGAGTGCACGGTAGGTACCCCAGCAGATCTGTACCAGTATCTCATGCATCTGAAGTCACGGCGAGTATCACACGTTGGCTCAAGTTGGAGTTTATTTGCATGACTGCCCCTCCATGAACGGAGCAGAATCCCAAGGCCATGGAGGTTTTCCCACGTTGGCAGATGTGGGATGCCCCCTTCAAGGATTCTGTCTGTGGGACAATTGAGACCTGTTTGCGAGCTCCAGGACATCCCATATGGAAGGACTCCAGAGCACCGTTGAGGATGGATGCCAGGGATCCCGCCTCACATTCCAATTGACTTCTAGCAACAAGTCAGTTGAGATCGGATGACTCCGCCGGAGCAACCGGGGTGGCTGAGTTGAAATGGACTTTCCTCAGGATGGGGACTAATGTGCGTTTGTGTCCATGAGGGCCTTGCCATGGGGCCGTGGCACCGGGAACCTGACGTATTCTCCTAAGATTTTGACATAGCTCCCATGCACAAGTTTCCTTGTGGAGACGAGATTTGTTCTGATGGGTGCCTCAGGAAACCCCCTATGCTTGCATTGGGATCCAGGCTTTTGAGGAGACATGCCTGTAAACCAAAGCAATGGATCCGATTGTGACCAAGGTTCCTTTCTGGTTCCATCTACTTCTTTGGGGACATCCATCTATGGTATGAGTGGATGTAGATGCTCAGGTGTTGTCTGACCGCCCTTGTTTGTCCTGTGAGACCTACAGTATTGGGATGGCCTCAGGGAAATTGGAGGGTTCTTCTTTTTGTACGAATTTGGACAATGGAATGGGCAGAATTTCCATGCATTGTGTAGGCACAGTCCTAATGTGTGTCTCCAGGGGCCCCAGCCTGGATAGTGTGTGGCCCAGGACTTTGAGGACAGAAGTCTGAAAACACAAACTCAGCTTAGGTTTGGGGACGTAGGTATGGCAGGCTTAATCTACAAACCATGGGAAGAACTCTTCAGGATATGAAGAAAGAGCGAGTCTGAGGCGCTTGTTCAGGCTTTTTTCTCTGGATTCTGTATCAAAGATTGCCGTGGAATGTGGGGAGGCCTCATGGGCCATGGACGAATATTCCTCTCTGTGGATTTGGCCCGGTCCCAATTTTTTTTCGTCAATCTGTGGGATGGGAGGTCTCCTTTCAGGTTTGTTACCTCAGGTGTCCCAACCAAAGGGGAATTCCAAAGCAGAGCCCTGGGGAAGAGTGACGGGACAACCCAAACTATGGTTAAAATAGGGGCCTTAGCGGCATGGCAGACCCAATATGGTATCTCTTCATCCAGCCACTGAGAGGCCTTACTTGAGGACTGGGCTCAGGCTGAGGGTCACAATGTGTTTTTGTGACCAATGTGGCCCGCGAGCATGGGCGGGGCCTCATGGGCCACACTGGTTTCAACTACACTGAACTTTGGACAACATGCCAATCACAAGGTTTCTTGCCATGGGGAAGGAGTTCTGATTTCTGCATCATTTTGAACCCTGGGCAGTGGTTGGAGATAAGGTCTAGGTTCTGAAGCCTGAAAACCGCAGTTGGTAAGAGATGACGACCTAAGGCCATGGCCGGTCTGATGTGCTCAGTGGGCGGTTAGCTGCCTGGGTGTTGGTCAGGATGTTCGGGCTCAGGTTGTGTCAGACAGTGCATTAGTGCCCAGGTTAGACTATATAATTTGGGTACAGTGATTGCCGTGTAGGTTGATCCTCATTTGTGGTGCCTGGGAAGCTCATTAGGCGAGATATTTTTTCTAGAGGGCAGGCAGAGTGCTGCATTGTGGGTCCGGAATTGCCAAAATTGAGGGCTTCTGGGCAGGAGTGTGCGGACAGACGTCTGAGAACACAAGCTACACTTGGGCTTCAGGCCGAGGGCACGGCAGGTACCCGCTGCAGATCTGAACCAATATCTCATGCATCTGAAGTCACGGCGAGGTTCAGACTTTGGCTCAGGTTGGAGTTTCTGTGCATGACTGCCCCTTCATGAACGGAGCGGAATCTCAAGGCCATGCAGGTTTTCCCACGTTGGGAGTTGTGGGATGCCCCCTTCAAGGATTCCTTCTGCGGGACAATTGAGACCTGTTGGACAGCTCCAGGACATCCCATATGGAAGGACCCCAGAGCACTGTTGGAGGATGGATGCCAGGGAAGCCTGCCTCGCATTCCAATTGTCTCCTAGCAACAAGGCCGTTGTGGTTGGTTGGTCTTCGGGAGTATCCGGGGTGGCTGAGTTGAAATGGACTTTCCTGAGGATGGGGCCTAATATGTGTTTGTGTCCTGGAGGGCCTTGGAATGGGGTGGTGGCCCTGGGACCCTGAAGTATTCTCCTAAGGTTTTGACATAGCTCCCATGCACAAGTTTCCTTGTGGAGACGAGATTTGTTCTGATGGGTGCCTTAGGAAACCCCGATGCTGGTCTTGGGATCCAGGCTTTTGAGGAGACATGCCTGCAAACCAATGCCTTGGATCCGATTATGGACTAGGGTTTTTCTGGTTACATCTTCCTCTATGGAGAGATCAATCTATGATATGAGTGGATGTAGATGCTCAACTTGTGTCAGACCGCCCTTGTATGTCCCGGGAGACCTACACTATTGGGATGGCCGCGGGGACTTTGGAGGGTTCACCTAATTTGTACGATTTTGGACAATTAAATGGGCAGAATTCCCATGCATGGGGTAGGCACAGTCCTAATGTCTGGCTCCAGGGGCCCCAGCCTTGAGGTTGTGTGGCCCAGGACTTTGAGGACAGAAGTTGAAAACACAAACTCAGCTTAAGTTTGGGGACGTAGGTATGGCAGGCCCAATCTACAAACCATGAGAAGAACTCTTAGGATATGAAGAAAGAGCGAGTCTGAGGCGCTTGCTCAGGCTTTTGTCTCTGGATTTTGTATCTACGATGGCCGTGGAATGCTGGGAGGCCTCATGGGCCATGGACGGAACTTCCTCTCTGTGTATTTGGCCCGTTCCCAATTGTTTTTCGTCAATCAGTCGGTTGGGAAGTCGCCTTTCAGGTTTGTTAGCTCAGGTGTCCCAACCAAAGAGCAATTCCAAAGCAGAGACCTGGGGAAGAGTGAAGGGACAACCCAAACTATGGTTAAAAATTGGGGCCTAAAGCCATGGCAGCCCCAATATGCTATCTCTTTATCCAGCCACTGAGAGGCCTTACTTGAGGACTGGGCTCAGGCTGAGGGTCACAATGTGTGTTTTTGACCAATGTGGCCTGCGAGCATGGGCGGGGCCTCTTGGGCCACACTGGTTTCAACTACACTGAACTTTGGAGAACATGTCAATCACAAGGTCTCTTGCCATGGGGAAGGAGTTCTGATTTCTGCATCATTTTCAACCCTGGGCAGTGGTTGGAGATAAGGTCTAGGTTCTGAAGCCTGAAAACCGCAGTTGGGAAGAGTCGACGACATAAGGCCTGGGAGGGTCTGATGCGCTCAGTGTGCGGTCAGCTGCCTGGGAGTTGGTCAGGAGGTTCGGGCTCAGGTTGTGTCAGACAGTGCATTAGTGCCCAGGTTAGACTATATAATTTGGGTACAGTCGAGTGCCGTGTAGGTTGATCATCCTTTGAGGTGCCTGTGCAGCTCATTAGGCGAGATATTTTTTCTAGGGGGCAGGCAGAGTGCTGCATTGTGGGTCCGGTATTGCCAAACGTGAGGGCTTCTCCGCCAGGAGTGTGAGGACAGAGGTCTGAGAACACAAGCTAGACTTGGGCTTCAGGACGAGTGCACGGTAGGTACCCCAGCAGATCTGTACCAGTATCTCATGCATCTGAAGTCACGGCGAGTATCACACGTTGGCTCAAGTTGGAGTTTATTTGCATGACTGCCCCTCCATGAACGGAGCAGAATCCCAAGGCCATGGAGGTTTTCCCACGTTGGCAGATGTGGGATGCCCCCTTCAAGGATTCTGTCTGTGGGACAATTGAGACCTGTTTGCGAGCTCCAGGACATCCCATATGGAAGGACTCCAGAGCACCGTTGAGGATGGATGCCAGGGATCCCGCCTCACATTCCAATTGACTTCTAGCAACAAGTCAGTTGAGATCGGATGACTCCGCCGGAGCAACCGGGGTGGCTGAGTTGAAATGGACTTTCCTCAGGATGGGGACTAATGTGCGTTTGTGTCCATGAGGGCCTTGCCATGGGGCCGTGGCACCGGGAACCTGACGTATTCTCCTAAGATTTTGACATAGCTCCCATGCACAAGTTTCCTTGTGGAGACGAGATTTGTTCTGATGGGTGCCTCAGGAAACCCCCTATGCTTGCATTGGGATCCAGGCTTTTGAGGAGACATGCCTGTAAACCAAAGCAATGGATCCGATTGTGACCAAGGTTCCTTTCTGGTTCCATCTACTTCTTTGGGGACATCCATCTATGGTATGAGTGGATGTAGATGCTCAGGTGTTGTCTGACCGCCCTTGTTTGTCCTGTGAGACCTACAGTATTGGGATGGCCTCAGGGAAATTGGAGGGTTCTTCTTTTTGTACGAATTTGGACAATGGAATGGGCAGAATTTCCATGCATTGTGTAGGCACAGTCCTAATGTGTGTCTCCAGGGGCCCCAGCCTGGATAGTGTGTGGCCCAGGACTTTGAGGACAGAAGTCTGAAAACACAAACTCAGCTTAGGTTTGGGGACGTAGGTATGGCAGGCTTAATCTACAAACCATGGGAAGAACTCTTCAGGATATGAAGAAAGAGCGAGTCTGAGGCGCTTGTTCAGGCTTTTTTCTCTGGATTCTGTATCAAAGATTGCCGTGGAATGTGGGGAGGCCTCATGGGCCATGGACGAATATTCCTCTCTGTGGATTTGGCCCGGTCCCAATTTTTTTTCGTCAATCTGTGGGATGGGAGGTCTCCTTTCAGGTTTGTTACCTCAGGTGTCCCAACCAAAGGGGAATTCCAAAGCAGAGCCCTGGGGAAGAGTGACGGGACAACCCAAACTATGGTTAAAATAGGGGCCTTAGCGGCATGGCAGACCCAATATGGTATCTCTTCATCCAGCCACTGAGAGGCCTTACTTGAGGACTGGGCTCAGGCTGAGGGTCACAATGTGTTTTTGTGACCAATGTGGCCCGCGAGCATGGGCGGGGCCTCATGGGCCACACTGGTTTCAACTACACTGAACTTTGGACAACATGCCAATCACAAGGTTTCTTGCCATGGGGAAGGAGTTCTGATTTCTGCATCATTTTGAACCCTGGGCAGTGGTTGGAGATAAGGTCTAGGTTCTGAAGCCTGAAAACCGCAGTTGGTAAGAGATGACGACCTAAGGCCATGGCCGGTCTGATGTGCTCAGTGGGCGGTTAGCTGCCTGGGTGTTGGTCAGGATGTTCAGGCTCAGGTTGTGTCAGACAGTGCATTAGTGCCCAGGTTAGACTATATAATTTGGGTACAGTGATTGCCGTGTAGGTTGATCCTCATTTGTGGTGCCTGGGAAGCTCATTAGGCGAGATATTTTTTCTAGAGGGCAGGCAGAGTGCTGCATTGTGGGTCCGGAATTGCCAAAATTGAGGGCTTCTGGGCAGGAGTGTGCGGACAGACGTCTGAGAACACAAGCTACACTTGGGCTTCAGGCCGAGGGCACGGCAGGTACCCGCTGCAGATCTGAACCAATATCTCATGCATCTGAAGTCACGGCGAGGTTCAGACTTTGGCTCAGGTTGGAGTTTCTGTGCATGACTGCCCCTTCATGAACGGAGCGGAATCTCAAGGCCATGCAGGTTTTCCCACGTTGGGAGTTGTGGGATGCCCCCTTCAAGGATTCCTTCTGCGGGACAATTGAGACCTGTTGGACAGCTCCAGGACATCCCATATGGAAGGACCCCAGAGCACTGTTGGAGGATGGATGCCAGGGAAGCCTGCCTCGCATTCCAATTGTCTCCTAGCAACAAGGCCGTTGTGGTTGGTTGGTCTTCGGGAGTATCCGGGGTGGCTGAGTTGAAATGGACTTTCCTGAGGATGGGGCCTAATATGTGTTTGTGTCCTGGAGGGCCTTGGAATGGGGTGGTGGCCCTGGGACCCTGAAGTATTCTCCTAAGGTTTTGACATAGCTCCCATGCACAAGTTTCCTTGTGGAGACGAGATTTGTTCTGATGGGTGCCTTAGGAAACCCCGATGCTGGTCTTGGGATCCAGGCTTTTGAGGAGACATGCCTGCAAACCAATGCCTTGGATCCGATTATGGACTAGGGTTTTTCTGGTTACATCTTCCTCTATGGAGAGATCAATCTATGATATGAGTGGATGTAGATGCTCAACTTGTGTCAGACCGCCCTTGTATGTCCCGGGAGACCTACACTATTGGGATGGCCGCGGGGACTTTGGAGGGTTCACCTAATTTGTACGATTTTGGACAATTAAATGGGCAGAATTCCCATGCATGGGGTAGGCACAGTCCTAATGTCTGGCTCCAGGGGCCCCAGCCTTGAGGTTGTGTGGCCCAGGACTTTGAGGACAGAAGTTGAAAACACAAACTCAGCTTAAGTTTGGGGACGTAGGTATGGCAGGCCCAATCTACAAACCATGAGAAGAACTCTTAGGATATGAAGAAAGAGCGAGTCTGAGGCGCTTGCTCAGGCTTTTGTCTCTGGATTTTGTATCTACGATGGCCGTGGAATGCTGGGAGGCCTCATGGGCCATGGACGGAACTTCCTCTCTGTGTATTTGGCCCGTTCCCAATTGTTTTTCGTCAATCAGTCGGTTGGGAAGTCGCCTTTCAGGTTTGTTAGCTCAGGTGTCCCAACCAAAGAGCAATTCCAAAGCAGAGACCTGGGGAAGAGTGAAGGGACAACCCAAACTATGGTTAAAAATTGGGGCCTAAAGCCATGGCAGCCCCAATATGCTATCTCTTTATCCAGCCACTGAGAGGCCTTACTTGAGGACTGGGCTCAGGCTGAGGGTCACAATGTGTGTTTTTGACCAATGTGGCCTGCGAGCATGGGCGGGGCCTCTTGGGCCACACTGGTTTCAACTACACTGAACTTTGGAGAACATGTCAATCACAAGGTCTCTTGCCATGGGGAAGGAGTTCTGATTTCTGCATCATTTTCAACCCTGGGCAGTGGTTGGAGATAAGGTCTAGGTTCTGAAGCCTGAAAACCGCAGTTGGGAAGAGTCGACGACATAAGGCCTGGGAGGGTCTGATGCGCTCAGTGTGCGGTCAGCTGCCTGGGAGTTGGTCAGGAGGTTCGGGCTCAGGTTGTGTCAGACAGTGCATTAGTGCCCAGGTTAGACTATATAATTTGGGTACAGTCGAGTGCCGTGTAGGTTGATCATCCTTTGAGGTGCCTGTGCAGCTCATTAGGCGAGATATTTTTTCTAGGGGGCAGGCAGAGTGCTGCATTGTGGGTCCGGTATTGCCAAACGTGAGGGCTTCTCCGCCAGGAGTGTGAGGACAGAGGTCTGAGAACACAAGCTAGACTTGGGCTTCAGGACGAGTGCACGGTAGGTACCCCAGCAGATCTGTACCAGTATCTCATGCATCTGAAGTCACGGCGAGTATCACACGTTGGCTCAAGTTGGAGTTTATTTGCATGACTGCCCCTCCATGAACGGAGCAGAATCCCAAGGCCATGGAGGTTTTCCCACGTTGGCAGATGTGGGATGCCCCCTTCAAGGATTCTGTCTGTGGGACAATTGAGACCTGTTTGCGAGCTCCAGGACATCCCATATGGAAGGACTCCAGAGCACCGTTGAGGATGGATGCCAGGGATCCCGCCTCACATTCCAATTGACTTCTAGCAACAAGTCAGTTGAGATCGGATGACTCCGCCGGAGCAACCGGGGTGGCTGAGTTGAAATGGACTTTCCTCAGGATGGGGACTAATGTGCGTTTGTGTCCATGAGGGCCTTGCCATGGGGCCGTGGCACCGGGAACCTGACGTATTCTCCTAAGATTTTGACATAGCTCCCATGCACAAGTTTCCTTGTGGAGACGAGATTTGTTCTGATGGGTGCCTCAGGAAACCCCCTATGCTTGCATTGGGATCCAGGCTTTTGAGGAGACATGCCTGTAAACCAAAGCAATGGATCCGATTGTGACCAAGGTTCCTTTCTGGTTCCATCTACTTCTTTGGGGACATCCATCTATGGTATGAGTGGATGTAGATGCTCAGGTGTTGTCTGACCGCCCTTGTTTGTCCTGTGAGACCTACAGTATTGGGATGGCCTCAGGGAAATTGGAGGGTTCTTCTTTTTGTACGAATTTGGACAATGGAATGGGCAGAATTTCCATGCATTGTGTAGGCACAGTCCTAATGTGTGTCTCCAGGGGCCCCAGCCTGGATAGTGTGTGGCCCAGGACTTTGAGGACAGAAGTCTGAAAACACAAACTCAGCTTAGGTTTGGGGACGTAGGTATGGCAGGCTTAATCTACAAACCATGGAAAGAACTCTTCAGGATATGAAGAAAGAGCGAGTCTGAGGCGCTTGTTCAGGCTTTTTTCTCTGGATTCTGTATCAAAGATTGCCGTGGAATGTGGGGAGGCCTCATGGGCCATGGACGAATATTCCTCTCTGTGGATTTGGCCCGGTCCCAATTTTTTTTCGTCAATCTGTGGGATGGGAGGTCTCCTTTCAGGTTTGTTACCTCAGGTGTCCCAACCAAAGGGGAATTCCAAAGCAGAGCCCTGGGGAAGAGTGACGGGACAACCCAAACTATGGTTAAAATAGGGGCCTTAGCGGCATGGCAGACCCAATATGGTATCTCTTCATCCAGCCACTGAGAGGCCTTACTTGAGGACTGGGCTCAGGCTGAGGGTCACAATGTGTTTTTGTGACCAATGTGGCCCGCGAGCATGGGCGGGGCCTCATGGGCCACACTGGTTTCAACTACACTGAACTTTGGACAACATGCCAATCACAAGGTTTCTTGCCATGGGGAAGGAGTTCTGATTTCTGCATCATTTTGAACCCTGGGCAGTGGTTGGAGATAAGGTCTAGGTTCTGAAGCCTGAAAACCGCAGTTGGTAAGAGATGACGACCTAAGGCCATGGCCGGTCAGATGTGCTCAGTGGGCGGTTAGCTGCCTGGGTGTTGGTCAGGATGTTCGGGCTCAGGTTGTGTCAGACAGTGCATTAGTGCCCAGGTTAGACTATATAATTTGCGTACAGTGATTGCCGTGTAGGTTGATCCTCATTTGTGGTGCCTGGGAAGCTCATTAGGCGAGATATTTTTTCTAGAGGGCAGGCAGAGTGCTGCATTGTGGGTCCGGAATTGCCAAAATTGAGGGCTTCTGGGCAGGAGTGTGCGGACAGACGTCTGAGAACACAAGCTACACTTGGGCTTCAGGCCGAGGGCACGGCAGGTACCCGCTGCAGATCTGAACCAATATCTCATGCATCTGAAGTCACGGCGAGGTTCAGACTTTGGCTCAGGTTGGAGTTTCTGTGCATGACTGCCCTTTCATGAACGGAGCAGAATCTCAAGGCCATGCAGGTTTTCCCACGTTTGGAGTTGTGGGATGCCCCCTCTAGGATTCCTTCTGCGAGACAATTGAGACCTGTTGGGCAGCTCCAGGACATCACATATGGAATGACTCCAGAGCACCGTTGGAGGATGGATGACAGGGAAACCGCCTCGCATTTGAATTGTCTCCTAGCAACAAGACTGTTGATTTCTGATAACTCTGAGGAGCAGCCGGGGTGGCTAAGTTGAAATGGACTATCCCGAGGATGGGGCCTAATGTGTGTTTGTGTCCATGAGGGCCTTGGAATGAGGCGGTGGCACTGGGACCCTGAAGTATTCTCCTAAGCTTTTGACCTATCACCCATGCACAAGTTTCCTTTTGGAGACAAGATTTGTTCTGATGGGTGCCTCAAGAAACCCCATATGCTGCTATTGGAATCCAAACTTTTGAGGAGACATGCCTGTAAACCAAGCAATGGATCCGATTATGGCCTAGGGTCCTGTCTGGTTCCATCTTCTTCTCTGCGGACATCCATCTATGGTATGAGAGGAGGTAGATGCTCAGCTGGTGTCAGACCGCCCTTGTTTGACCCGGGATATCTCCACTATTGGGATGGCCTCAGGGACTTTGAAGGGTTCTCCTAATTTGTACGATTTTGGACAATGGAATGGGTAGAATTCCCATGCATGGGGTAGGCACAGTCCTAATGTGTGGCTCCAGGGACCCTAACCTGGAAGGTGTGTGGCCCAAGACTTTGAGGATAGAAGTCTGAAAACACAAACTCAGCTTAGGTTTGGGGACGTAGGTATGGCAGGCCCAATCTACAAACCATGAGAAGAACTCTTCAGGATATGAAGAAAGAGCGAGTCTGAGGCGCTTGCTCAGGCTTTTGTCTCTGGATTTTGTATCAACGATGGCCGTGGAATGTGGAGAGTCCTGATGGGCCATGGACGAATCTTCCTCTCTGTGGATATGGCACGGTACCAATTGTTATTCGTCAATCTGTGGGATGGGAGGTCTCCTTTCAGTATTGTTCCCTCAGGTGTCCCAGCCAAAGAGGATATCCAAAGCAGAGCCCTGGGGAACAGTGAAGGGACAAACAAAACTATGGTAAAAAATTGGAGCCTAGGGGCATGGCAGGCCCAATATGCAGTCTCTTCATCCAGCCACTGAGAAGCCACACTTGAGGAGTGGGCTCAGGCTGAGGGTCACAATGTGTGTTTGTCACCAATGTGGCCCACGAGCATGGGCGGGGCTTCATGGGACACACTGGTTTCAAATACACTGAAATCTGGACAACATGCCAATCACAAGGTCTCTTGCCATGGGGAAAGAGTTCTGATTTCTGCATCATTTTCAACCCTGGGCAGTGGTTGGAGATAAGGTCTAGGTTCTGAAGCCTGAAAACCGCAGTTGGGAAGAGATGACGACCTAAGTCCATGGTGGGTCTGATGTGCTCAGTGTACGGTCAGCTGCCTGGGTGTTGGTCAGGAGTTTCGGGCTCAGGTTGTGTCAGACAGTGCATTAGTGCCCAGGTTAGACTATATAATTTGGGTACAGTCGAGTGCCGTGTAGGTTGATCCTCATTTGCGGTTCCTGGGCAGCTCATTAGGCTAAATATTTTTTCTAGAGGGAAGGCAGAGTGCTGCATTGTGGGTCCGGAATTGCCAAACGTGTGGGCTTCTGGGCCAGGAGTGTGCGGACAGAAGTCTGAGAACACAAGCTAGACTTGGGCTTCAGGCCGAGGGCACGGCAGGTACCCCCTGCAGATCTGAAACAATCTTTCATGCATCTGAAGTCACGGCGAGGATCAGACGTTGGCTCAAGTTGGAGTTTCTTTGCATTACTGCCCCTTCATGAACGGAGCAGAAACTCAAGGCTATGGAAGTATTCCCAGGTTGGGAGTAGTGGGATGCCCCCTTCAAGGATTCCTTCTCCGGGACAATTAAGACCTGTTGGGCAGCGCCAGGACTTCCAGTATGGAATGACTCCATCGCACCGTTCGAGGATGGATGCCAGGGAAGCCCGCCTCGCATTCCAATTGTCTCCTAGCAACAAGACAGTTGAGATCTGATGGCTCTGCCGGAGCAACCGGGGTGGCTGAGTTGAAATGGACTTTCCTGAGGATGGGGCCTAAAGTGTGTTTGTGTCCATGAGGGCCTTGGAATGGGGCGGTGGCACCGGGACCCCGAAGTATTCTCCTAAGATATTGACATAGCTCCCATGCACAAGTTTCCTTGTGGAGACGAGATTTGTTCTGATGGTTGCCTCAGAAAACTCCCTATGCTGGTATTGGAATCCAGGCATTTGAGGAGACATGCCTGTAAACCAAAGCAATGGATCTGATTATGGCCTATGGTCCTGTCTGGTTCCATCTTCTTCTCTGGGGACATCCATCTATAGTATGAGAGGAGGTAGAAGGACACCCTTGTTTTTCCCGGGAGACCTACACTATTGGGATGGCCGTGGGGACTTTGGAGGGTTCTCCTAATTTGTACGATTTTGGACAATGGAATGGGCAGAATTCCCATGCATGGCGTAGGCACATCCTAATGTGTGGCTCCAGGGGTCCCAGCCTGGACGGTTGTGGCCCAGGAATTTGAGGACAGAAGTCTGAAAACACAAACTCAGCTTAGGTTTGGGGACGTAGTTATGGCAGGCCCAATCTACAAACCATGAGAAGAACTCTTCAGGATATGAAGAAAGAACGAGTCTGAGGCGCTTGCTCAGGCCTTTGTCTCTGGATTTTGTATTAACGATAGCTGTGGAATGTGGGGAGACCTCATGGGCCATGGACGAAACTTCCTCTCTGTGGATTTGGCACGGTCCCAATTGTTTTTCATCAATCTGTGAGATGGGAGGTCTCCGTTCAGGTTTGTTTCCTCAGGTGTCCGAACCAAAGAGGAATTCCAAAGAGTGAATGGACAACCCAAGCTATGGTTAAAATTTGGGGCCTAGAGGCATGCCAGCCCCAATATTCTGTCTCTTCATCCAGCCACTGAGAGGCCTTATGAGGACTGGGCTCAGGCTGAGGGTCACAATGTGTGTTTGTGACCAATGTGGCCCGCGAGCATGGGCGGGGCCTCATGGGCCACACTGGTTTCAACTAACCTGAACTTTGGAGAACATGTCAATCACAAGGTCTCTTGCCATGGGGAAGGAGTTCTGATTTCTGCATCATTTTCAACCCTGGGCAGTGGTTGGAAATAAGGTCTAGGTTCTGAAGCCTGAAAACCGCAGTTGGGAAGAGATGACGACCTAAGGCCATGGCCGGTCTGATGTGCTCAGTGGGCGGTTAGCTGCCTGGGTGTTGGTCAGGAGGTTCGGGCTCAGGTTGTGTCAGACAGTGCATTAGTGCCCAGGTTAGACTATATAATTTGGGTACAGTGATTGCCGTGTAGGTTGATCCTCATTTGTGTTGCTTGGGAAGCTCATTAGGCAAGATATTTTTTTCCAGTGTGCCGGCAGAGTGCTGCATTTTGTGTCCGGAATTGCAAACTTGAGGGCTTCTGGGCCAGGAGTGTGAGGACAGAAGTCTGAGAACACAAGCTAGACTTGGGCTTCAGGCCGAGGGTACGACAGGTACCCGCTGCAGATCTGAACCAATATCTCATGCATCTGAAGTCAGGGCAGGATAAGATGTTGGCACAGGTTGGAGCTTCTGTGCATGACTGCCCCTTCATGAACGGAGCAGAATCTCAAGACCATGGAGGATTTCCCACGTTGGGAGTTGTGGGATGCCCCCTTCTAGGATTCCTTCTGCGAGACAATTGAGACCTGTTGGGCAGCTCCAGGACATCACATATGGAATGACTCCAGAGCACCGTTGGAGGATGGATGACAGGGAAACCGCCTCGCATTTGAATTGTCTCCTAGCAACAAGACTGTTGATTTCTGATAACTCTGCGGAGCAGCCGGGGTGGCTAAGTTGAAATGGACTTTCCCGAGGATGGGGCCTAATGTGTGTTTGTGTCCATGAGGGCCTTGGAATGAGGCGGTGGCACCGGGACCCTGAAGTATTCTCCTAAGCTTTTGACGTATCACCCATGCACAAGTTTCCTTGTGGAGACAAGATTTGTTCTGATGGGTGCCTCAAGAAACCCCATATGCTGCTATTGGAATCCAGACTTTTGAGGAGACATGCCTGTAAACCAAGCAATGGATCCGATTATGGCCTAGGGTCCTGTCTGGTTCCATCTTCTTCTCTGCGGACATCCATCTATGGTATGAGCGGAGGTAGATGCTCGGCTGGTGTCAGACCGCCCTTGTTTGACCCGGGATATCTCCACTATTGGGATGGCCTCAGGGACTTTGAAGGGTTCTCCTAATTTGTACGATTTTGGACAATGGAATGGGTAGAATTCCCATGCATGGGGTAGGCACAGTCCTAATGTGTGGCTCCAGGGACCCTAACCTGGAAGGTGTGTGGCCCAAGACTTTGAGGATAGAAGTCTGAAAACACAAACTCAGCTTAGGTTTGGGGACGTAGGTATGGCAGGCCCAATCTACAAACCATGAGAAGAACTCTTCAGGATATGAAGAAAGAGCGAGTCTGAGGCGCTTGCTCAGGCTTTTGTCTCTGGATTTTGTATCAACGATGGCCGTGGAATGTGGAGAGTCCTGATGGGCCATGGACGAATCTTCCTCTCTTTGGATATGGCACGGTACCAATTGTTATTCGTCAATCTGTGGGATGGGAGGTCTCCTTTCAGTATTGTTCCCTCAGGTGTCCCAGCCAAAGAGGATATCCAAAGCAGAGCCCTGGGGAACAGTGAAGGGACAAACAAAACTATGGTAAAAAATTGGAGCCTAGGGGCATGGCAGGCCCAATATGAAGTCTCTTCATCCAGCCACTGAGAAGCCACACTTGAGGAGTGGGCTCAGGCTGAGGGTCACAATGTGTGTTTATCACCAATGTGGCCCACGAGCATGGGCGGGGCTTCATGGGACACACTGGTTTCAACTACACTGAAATCTGGACAACATGCCAATCACAAGGTCTCTTGCCATGGGGAAGGAGTTCTGATTTCTGCATCATTTTCAACCCTGGGCAGTGGTTGGAGATAAGGTCTAGGTTCTGAAGCCTGGAAACCGCAGTTGGGAAGAGATGACGACCTAAGTCCATGGTGGGTCTGATGTGCTCAGTTTGCGGTCAGCTGCCTGGGTGTTGGTCAGGAGTTTCGGGCTCAGGTTGTGTCAGACAGTGCATTAGTGCCCAGGTTAGACTATATAATTTGGGTACAGTCGAGTGCCGTGTAGGTTGATCCTCATTTGCGGTTCCTGGGCAGCTCATTAGGCTAAATATTTTTTCTAGAGGGAAGGCAGAGTGCTGCATTGTGGGTCCGGAATTGCCAAACGTGTGGGCTTCTGGGCCAGGAGTGTGCGGACAGAAGTCTGAGAACACAAGCTAGACTTGGGCTTCAGGCCGAGGGCACGGCAGGTACCCACTGCAGATCTGAAACAATCTTTCATGCATCTGAAGTCACGGCGAGGATCAGACGTTGGCTCAAGTTGGATTTTCTTTGCATTACTGCCCCTTCATGAACGGAGCAGAATCTCAAGGCTATGGATGTTTTCCCAGGTTGGGAGTAGTGGGATGCCCCCTTCAAGGATTCCTTCTCCGGGACAATTAAGACCTGTTGGGCAGCGCCAGGACTTCCAGTATGGAATGACTCCATCGCACCGTTCGAGGATGGATGCCAGGGAAGCCCGCCTCGCATTCCAATTGTCTCCTAGCAACAAGACAGTTGAGATCTGATGGCTCTGCCGGAGCAACCGGGGTGGCTGAGTTGAAATGGACTTTCCTGAGGATGGGGCCTAAAGTGTGTTTTTGTCCATGAGGGCCTTGGAATGGGGCGGTGGCACCGGGACCCTGAAGTATTCTCCTAAGATATTGACATAGCTCCCATGCACAAGTTTCCTTGTGGAGACGAGATTTGTTCTGATGGTTGCCTCAGAAAACTCCCTATGCTGGTATTGGAATCCAGGCATTTGAGGAGACATGCCTGTAAACCAAAGCAATGGATCCGATTATGGCCTATGGTCCTGTCTGGTTCCATCTTCTTCTCTGGGGACATCCATCTATAGTATGAGAGGAGGAAAGAAGGACTCCCTTGTTTTTCCCGGGAGACCTACACTATTGTGATGGCCGTGGGGACTTTGGAGGGTTCTCCTAATTTGTACGATTTTGGACAATGGAATGGGCAGAACTCCCATGCATGGCGTAGGCACATCCTAATGTGTGGCTCCAGGGGTCCCAGCCTGGAGGGTGTGTGGCCCAGGAATTTGAGGACAGAATTCTGAAAACACAAACTCAGCTTAGGTTTGGGGACGTAGTTATGGCAGGCCCAATCTACAAACCATGAGAAGAACTCTTCAGGATATGAAGAAAGAGCGAGTCTGAGGCGCTTGCTCAGGCCTTTGTCTCTGGATTTTGTATTAACTATAGCCGTGGAATGTGGGGAGACCTCATGGGCCATGGACGAAACTTCCTCTCTGTGGATTTGGCACGGTCCCAATTGTTTTTCATCAATCTGTGAGATGGGAGGTCTGCTTTCAGGTTTGTTTCCTCAGGTGTCCGAACCAAAGAGGAATTCCAAAGAGTGAAGGGACAACCCAAGCTATGGTTAAAATTTGGGGCCTAGAGGCATGCCAGCCCCAATATTCTGTCTCTTCATCCAGCCACTGAGAGGCCTTATGAGGACTGGGCTCAGGCTGAGGGTCACAATGTGTGTTTGTGACCAATGTGGCCCGCGAGCATGGGCGGGGCCTCATGGGCCACACTGGTTTCAACTAACCTGAACTTTGGAGAACATGTCAATCACAAGGTCTCTTGCCATGGGGAAGGAGTTCTGATTTCTGCATCATTTTCAACCCTGGGCAGTGGTTGGAAATAAGGTCTAGGTTCTGAAGCCTGAAAACCGCAGTTGGGAAGAGATTACGACCTAAGGCCATGGCCGGTCTGATGTGCTCAGTGGGCGGTTAGCTGCCTGGGTGTTGGTCAGGAGGTTCGGGCTCAGGTTGTGTCAGACAGTGCATTAGTGCCCAGGTTAGACTATATAATTTGGGTACAGTGATTGCCGTGTAGGTTGATCCTCATTTGTGGTGCCTGGGAAGCTCATTAGGCAAGATATTTTTTTCCAGTGTGCCGGCAGAGTGCTGCATTTTGTGTCCGGAATTGCAAACTTGAGGGCTTCTGGGCCAGGAGTGTGAGGACAGAAGTCTGAGAACACAAGCTAGACTTGGGCTTCAGGCCTAGGGCACGACAGGTACCCCCTGCAGATCTGAACCAATATCTCATGCATCTGAAGTCAGGGCAGGATAAGATGTTGGCACAGGTTGGAGTTTCTGTGCATGACTGCCCCGTCATGAACGGAGCAGAATCTCAAGACCATGGAGGATTTCCCACGTTGGGAGTTGTGGGATGCCCCCTTCTAGGATTCCTTCTGCGAGACAATTGAGACCTGTTGGGCAGCTCCAGGACATCACATATGGAATGACTCCAGAGCACCGTTGGAGGATGGATGACAGGGATACCGCCTCGCATTTGAATTGTCTCCTAGCAACAAGACTGTTGATTTCTGATAACTCTGCGGAGCAGCCGGGGTGGCTAAGTTGAAATGGACTTTCCCGAGGATGGGGCCTAATGTGTGTTTGTGTCCATGAGGGCCTTGGAATGAGGCGGTGGCACCGGGACCCTGAAGTATTCTCCTAAGCTTTTGACCTATCACCCATGCACAAGTTTCCTTGTGGAGACAAGATTTGTTCTGATGGGTGCCTCAAGAAACCCCATATGCTGCTATTGGAATCCAGACTTTTGAGGAGACATGCCTGTAAACCAAGCAATGGATCCGATTATGGCCTAAGGTCCTGTCTGGTTCCATCTTCTTCTCTGCGGACATCCATCTATGGTATGAGAGGAGGTAGATGCTCAGCTGGTGTCAGACCGCCCTTGTTTGACCCGGGATATCTCCACTATTGGGATGGCCTCAGGGACTTTGAAGGGTTCTCCTAATTTGTACGATTTTGGACAATGGAATGGGTAGAATTCCCATGCATGGGGTAGGCACAGTCCTAATGTGTGGCTCCAGGGACCCTAACCTGGAAGGTGTGTGGCCCAAGACTTTGAGGATAGAAGTCTGAAAACACAAACTCAGCTTAGGTTTGGGGACGTAGGTATGGCAGGCCCAATCTACAAACCATGAGAAGAACTCTTCAGGATATGAAGAAAGAGAGAGTCTGAGGCGCTTGCTCAGGCTTTTGTCTCTGGATTTTGTATCAACAATGGCCGTGGAATGTGG
This sequence comes from Mustela nivalis, assembly GCF_964662115.1. Lineage (NCBI taxonomy): Eukaryota > Metazoa > Chordata > Mammalia > Carnivora > Mustelidae > Mustela > Mustela nivalis. The sequence continues at coordinate 236,709 of NW_028135714.1, read as the reverse complement.
AGAGTCCTGATGGGCCATGGACGAATCTTCCTCTCTTTGGATATGGCACGGTACCAATTGTTATTCGTCAATCTGTGAGATGGGAGGTCTCCTTTCGGTATTGTTCCCTCAGGTGTCCCAGCCAAAGAGGATATCCAAAGCAGAGCCCTGGGGAACAGTGAAGGGACAAACAAAACTATGGTAAAAAATTGGGGACTAGGGGCATGGCAGGCCCAATTTGCAGTCTCTTCATCCAGCCACTGAGAAGCCACACTTGAGGAGTGAGCTCAGGCTGAGGGTCACAATGTGTGTTTGTCACCAATGTGGCCCGTGAGCATGGGCGGGGCTTCATGGGACACACTGGTTTCAACTACACTGAACTTTGGAGAACATGACAATCACAAGGTCTCTTGCCATGGGGAAGGAGTTCTGATTTCTGCATCATTTTCAACCCTGGGCAGTGGTTGGAAATAAGGTCTAGGTTCTGCACCCTGAAAACCGCAGTTGGGAAGAGATGACGAACTAAGGCCATGGCGGGTCTGATGTGTTCAGTGTGCGGTAGCTGCCTGGGTTTTGGTAAGGAGGTTCGAGCTCAGGTTGTGTCAGACAGTACATTAGTGCCCGGGTTAGACTATATAATTGGGGTACATCGAGTGCCGTGTAGGTTGATCCTCATTTGAGGTGCATGGGCAGTATATTAGGCAAGATATTTTTTCTAGAGGGCAGGTAGAGTGCTGCATTTTCGGTCCATAACTGCCAAACTCGAGGGCTTCTGGGCCAGGAGTGTGAGGACAGAAGTCTGAGAAAACAAGCTAGACTTGGGCTTCAGGCCGAGGTCATCAAAGGTAACCCCTGCAGATCTCTAACAATATCTCATGCATCCGAATACACGGCGAGGATCAGACGTTGGCTCAGGTTGGAGTTTCTGTGCATGACTGCCCCTTCATGAACGGTGCGGAATCTCAAGGCCATGGAGGTTTTCCACGTTGGGAGTTGTGGGATGCCCCCTTCAAGGATTCCTTCTCAGGGACAATGAGACCTCTTGGGCTGCTCCAGGACATCCCATAAGGAATGAATCCAGAGCACCGTTGGAGGATGGATGCCAGGGAAGCCCGCCTCGCATTCCAATTGTCTCCAAGCAACAAGACAGTTGAGATCTGATGGCGCATTCGGGAGCAACCGGGGTGGCTGAGTTGAAATGGCCTTTCCTGAGGATGGTGCTAAAGTGTGTTTGTGTCCATGAGGGCCTTGGAATGAGGCGGTGGCACCGGGACCCTGAAGTATTCTCCTAAGCTTGTGACCTATCACCCATGCACAAGTTTCCTTGTGGAGACAAGATTTGTTCTGATGGGAGCCTCTAGAAACCCCATATGCTGCTATTGGAATCCAGACTTTTGAGGAGACATGCCTGTAAACCAAGCAATGGATCCGATTATGGCCTAGGGTCCTGTCTGGTTCCATCTTCTTCTCTGCGGACATCCATCTATGGTATGAGAGGAGGTAGATGCTCAGCTGGTGTCAGACCGCCCTTGTTTGTCCCGGGAGACCTACACTATTGTGATGGCCTCGGGGACTTTGGAGGGTTCTCCTAATTTTTACGATTTTGGACAATGGAATGGGCAGAATTCCCAAGCATGGGGTAGGCACAGTCCTAATGTGTGGCTCCAGGGACCCTAACCTGGAGGGTGTGTTGCCCAAGACTTTGAGGACAGATCTCTGAAAACACAAACTCAGCTTAGGTTTGGGGACGTAGGTATGGCAGGCCCAATCTACAAACCATGAGAAGAACTCTTCAGGATATGAAGAAAGAGCGAGTCTGAGGCGCTTGCTCAGGCTTTTGTCTCTGGATTTTCTATCAACGATGACCGTGGAATGTGGAGAGGCCTCATGGGCCATGGACGAATCTTCCTCTCTGTGGATTTGGCCCGGTCCCAATTGTTATTCGTCCATCTGTGGGATGGGTTGTCTCCTTTCAGTTTTGTTACATCAGGTGTCCCAACCAAAGAGGAATTCCTAGGCAGAGCCCTGGGGAAGAGTGAAGGGACAAACAAAACTATGGTAAAACATTGGGGCCGAGGGGCATGGCGGGCCCAATATGCTGTCTCTTCATCCAGCCACTGAGAAGCCTTACTTGAGGACTGGGCTCAGGCTGAGGGTCACAATGTGTGTTTGTCACCAATGTGGCCCGCGAGCATGGGCGGGGCTTGTTGGGACACACTGGTTTCAACTACACTGAAGTTTGGACGACATGCCAACCACAAGGTCTGTTGACATGGGGAAGGAGTTCTGATTTCTGCATCATTTTCAACCCTGGGCAGTGGTTGGAGATAAGGTCTAGGTTCTGAAGCCTGAAAACCGCAGTTGGGAAGAGTCGACGACATAAGGCCTTGGAGGGTCTGATGCGCTCAGTGTGCGGTCAGCTGCCTGGGAGTTGGTCAGGAGGTTCGGGCTCAGGTTGTGTCAGACAGTGCATTAGTGCCCAGGTTAGACTATATAATTTGGGTATAGTCGAGAGCCGTGTAGATTGATCCTCATTTGAGGTGCCTGGGCAGCTCATTAGGCGAGATATTTTTTCTAGAGTGCAGGCAGAGTGCTGCATTGTGGGTCCGGAATTGCCAAACTTGAGGGCTTCTGGGCAGGAGTGTGCGGACAGACGTCTGAGAACACAAGCTACACTTGAGCTTCAGGCCGAGGGCACGGCAGGTACCCCCTGCAGATCTGAACCAATATCTCATGCATCTGAAGTCACGGCGAGGTTCAGACTTTGGCTCAGGTTGGAGTTTCTGTGCATTACTGCCCCTTCATGAACGGAGCAGAATCTCAAGGCCATGCAGGTTTTCCCAGGTTGGGAGTAGTGGGATGCCCCCTTCAAGGATTCCTTCTGCGGGACAATTGAGACCTGTTGGACAGCTCCAGGACATCCCATATGGAATGACTCCAGAGCACTGTTGGAGGATGGATGCCAGGGAAGCCCGCCTCGCATTCCAATTGTCTCCTAGCAACAAGGCAGTTGTGGTTGGTTGGTCTTCGGGAGTATCCGGGGTGGCTGAGTTGAAATGGACTTTCCTGAGGATGGTGCCTAATATGTGTTTGTGTCCAGGAGGGCCTTGGAATGGGGCGGTGGCCCTGGGACCCTGAAGTATTCTCCTAAGGTTTTGACATAGCTCCCATGCACAAGTTTCCTTGTGGAGACGAGATTTGTTCTGATGGGTGCCTCAGGAAAACCCGATTCTGGTCTTGGGATGCAGGCTTTTGAGGAGACATGCCTGCAAACCAATGCCTTGGATCCGATTATGGACTAGGGTTTTTCTGGTTACATCTTCCTCTATGGAGAGATCAATCTATGATATGAGTGGATGTACATGCTCAACTTGTGTCAGACCGCCCTTGTATGTCCCGGGAGACTTACACTATTGGAATGGCCGCGGGGACTTTGGAGGGTTCACCTAATTTGTACGATTTTGGACAATTAAATGGGCAGAATTCCCATGCATGGGGTAGGCACAGTCCTAATGTCTGGCTCCAGGGGCCCCAGCCTTGAGGTTGTGTGGCCCAGGACTTTGAGGACAGAAGTTGAAAACACAAACTCAGCTTAGGTTTGGGGACGTAGGTATGGCAGGCCCAATCTACAAACCATGAGAAGAACTCTTAGGATATGAAGAAAAGCGAGTCTGAGGCGCTTGCTCAGGCTTTTGTCTCTGGATTTTGTATCTACGATGGCCGTGGAATGTTGGGAGGCCTCATGGGCCATGGACAGAACTTCCTCTCTGTGTATTTGGCCCGTTCCCAATTGTTTTTCGTCAATCAGTCGGTTGGGAAGTCACCTTTCAGGTTTGTTAGCTCAGGGGTCCCAACCAAAGAGCAATTCCAAAGCAGAGACCTGGGGAAGAGTGAAGGGACAACCCAAACTATGGTTAAAAATTGGGGCCTAGGGCCATGGCAGGCCCAATATGCTGTCTCTTCATCCAGCCACTGAGAGGCCTTACTTGAGGACTGGGCTCAGGCTGAGGGTCACAATGTGTGTTTGTCACCAATGTGGCCTGCGAGCATGGGCGGGGCCTCTTGGGCCACACTGGTTTCAACTACACTGAACTTTGGAGAACATGTCAATCACAAGGTCTCTTGCCATGGGGAAGGAGTTCTGATTTCTGCATCATTTTCCACCCTGGGCAGTGGTTGGAGATAAGGTCTAGGTTCTGAAGCCTGAAAACCGCAGTTGGGAAGAGTCGACGACATAAGGCCTTGGAGGGTCTGATGCGCTCAGTGTGCGGTCAGCTGCCTGGGAGTTTGTCAGGAGGTTCGGGCTCAGGTTGTGTCAGACAGTGCATTAGTGCCCAGGTTAGACTATATCATTTGGGTACAGTCGAGTGCCGTGTAGGTTGATCATCATTTGCGGTTCCTGTGCAGCTCATTAGGCGCGATATTTTTTCTAGAGGGCAGGCAGAGTGCTGCATTGTGGGTCTGGAATTGCCAAACGTGAGGGCTTCTCCGCCAGGAGTGTGCAGACAGAAGTCTGAGAACACAAGCTAGACTTGGGCTTCAGGACGAGTGCACGGTAGGTACCCCAGCAGATCTGTACCAGTATCTCATGCATCTGAAGTCACGGCGAGGATCAGACGTTGGCTCAATTGGAGTTTATTTGCATGACTGCCCCTCCATGAACGGAGCGGAATCCCAAAGCCATGGAGGTTTTCCCACGTTGGTAGATGTGGGATGCCCCATTCAAGGATTCTGTCTGTGGTACAATTGAGACCTGTTTGCGAGCTCCAGGACATCCCATATGGAAGACCCCAGAGCACCGTTGAGGATGGATGCCAGGGATCCCGCCTCACATTCCAATTGACTTCTAGCAACAAGTCAGTTGAGATCGGATGCTCCGCTGGAGCAACCGGGGTGGCCGAGTTGAAATGTACTTTCCTGAGGATGGGGACTAATGTGCGTTTGTGTCCATGAGGGCCTTGCCATGGGGCATTGGCACCGGGAACCTGAAGTATTCTCCTAAGATTTTGACATAGCTCCCATGCACAAGTTTCCTTGTGGAGACGAGATTTGTTCTGATGGGTGCCTCAGGAAACCCCCTATGCTTGTATTGGGATCCAGGCTTTTGAGGAGACATGCCTGTAAACCAAAGCAATGGATCCGATTGTGACCAAGGTTCCTTTCTGGTTCCATCTTCTTCTTTGGGGACATCCATCTATGGTATGAGTGGATGTAGATGCTCAGGTGTTGTCTGACCGCCCTTGTTTGTCTTGTGAGACCTACAGTATTGGGATGGCCTCAGGGAAATTGGAGGGTTCTTCTAATTTGTACGAATTTGGACAATGGAATGGGCAGATTTCCATTCATCATTGTAGGCACAGTCCTAATGTGTGTCTCCAAGGGCCCCATCCTGGATGGTGTGTGGCCCAGGACTTTGAGGACAGAAGTCTGAAAACACAAACTCAGCTTAGGTTTGGGGACGTAGGTATGGCAGGCTTAATCTACAAACCATGGGAAGAACTCTTCAGGATATGAAGAAAGAGCGAGTCTGAGGCGCTTGCTCAGGCTTTTTTCTCTGGATTCTGTATCAAAGGTTGCCGTGGAATGTGGGGAGGCCTCATGGGCCATGGACGAATATTCCTCTCTTTAGATTTGGCCCGGTCCCAATTTTTTTTCGTCAATCTCGGATGGGAGGTCTCCTTTCAGTTTTGTTACCTCAGGTGTCCCAACCAAAGGGGTATTCCAAAGCAGAGCCCTGGGGAAGAGTGACGGGACAACCCAAACTATGGTGAAAATTGGGGCCTTAGGGGCATGGCAGACCCAATATGGTATCTCTTCATCCAGCCACTGAGAGGCCTTACTTGAGGACTGGGCTCAGGCTGAGGGTCACAATGTGTGTTTGTGACCAATGTGGCCCGCGAGCATGGGCGGGGCCTCATGGGCCACACTGGTTTCAACTACACTGAACTTTGGACAACATGCCAATCACAAGGTTTCTTGCCATGGGGAAGGAGTTCTGATTTCTGCATCATTTTGAACACTGGGCAGTGGTTGGAGATAACGTTAAGTTCTGAAGCCTGAAAACCGCAGTTGGTAAGAGATGACGACCTAAGGCCATGGCCGGTCTGATGTGCTCAGTGGGCGGTTAGCTGCCTGGGTGTTGGTCAGGAGTTTCGGGCTCAGGTTGTGTCAGACAGTGCATTAGTGCCCAGGTTAGACTATATAATTTGGGTACAGTGATTGCCGTGTAGGTTGATCCTCATTTGTGGTGCCTGGGAAGCTCATTAGGCAAGATATTTTTTTCCAGTGTGATGGCAGAGTGCTGCATTTTGTGTCCGGAATTGCAAACTTGAGGGCTTCTTGGCCAGGAGTGTGAGGACAGAAGTCTGAGAACACAAGCTAGACTTGGGCTTCAGGCCAAGGACACGACAGGTACCCCCTGCAGATCTGAACCAATATCTCATGCATCTGAAGTCAGGGCAGGATAAGATGCTGGCACAGGTTGGAGTTTCTGTGCATGACTGCCCCTTCATGAACGGAGCAGAATCTCAAGGCCATGCAGGTTTTCCCACGTTGGGAGTTGTGGGATGCCCCCTTCTAGGATTCCTTCTGCGAGACAATTGAGACCTGTTGGGCAGCTCCAGGACATCACATATGGAATGACTCCAGAGCACCGTTCGAGGATGGATGCCAGGGAAGCCCGCCTCGCATTCCAATTGTCTCCTAGCAACAAGACAGTTGAGATCTGATGGCTCTGCCGGAGCAACCGGGGAGGCTGACTTGAAATGGACTTTCCTGAGGATGGGGCCTAAAGTGTGTTTGTGTCCATGAGGGCCTTGGAATGGGGCGGTGGCACCGGGACCCTGAAGTATTCTCCTAAGATTTTGACATAGCTCCCATGCACAAGTTTCCTTGTGGAGACGAGATTTGTTCTGATGGTTGCCTCAGAAAACTCCCTATGCTGGTATTGGTATCCAGGCATTTGAGGAGACATGCCTGTAAACCAAAGCAATGGATCCGATTTTGGCCTATGGTCCTGTCTGGTTCCATCTTCTTCTCTGGGGACATCCATCTATAGTATGAGAGGAGGTAGATGCACACCCTTGTTTTTCCCGGGAGACCTACACTATTGGGATGGCCGCGGGGACTTTGGAGGGTCTCCTAATTTGTACGATTTTAGACAATGGAATGGGCAGAATTCCCATGCATGGCGTACGCACATCCTAATGTGTGGCTCCAGGGGTCCCAGCCTGGAGGGTGTGTGGTTCAGGAATTTGAGGACAGAAGTCTGAAAACACAAACTCAGCTTAGGTTTGGGGACGTAGTTATGGCAGGTCCAATCTACAAACCATGAGAAGAACTCTTCAGGATATGAAGAAAGAGCGAGTCTGAGGCGCTTGCTCAGGTCTTTGTCTCTGGATTTTGTATTAACGATAGCCGTGGAATGTGGGGAGACCTCATGGGCCATGGACGAAACTTCCTCTCTGTGGATTTGGCACGGTCCCAATTGTTTTTCATCAATCTGTGAATTGGGAGGTCTCCTTTCAGGTTTGTTTCCTCAGGTGTCCGAACCAAAGAGGAATTCCAAAGAGTGAAGGGACAACCCAAGCTATGGTTAAAATTTGGGGCCTAGAGGCATGCCAGCCCCAATATTCTGTCTCTTCATCCAGCCACTGAGAGGCCTTATGAGGACTGGGCTCAGGCTGAGGGTCACAATGTGTGTTTGTGACCAATGTGGCCCGAGAGCATGGGCGGGGCCTCATTGGCCACACTGGTTTCAACTACACTGAACTTTGGAGAACATGACAATCACAAGGTCTCTTGCCATGGGGAAGGAGTTCTGATTTCTGCATCATTTTCAACCCTGGGCAGTGGTTGGAAATAAGGTCTAGGTTCTGCACCCTGAAAACCGCAGTTGGGAAGAGATGACGAACTAAGGCCATGGCGGGTCTGATGTGTTCAGTGTGCGGTAGCTGCCTGGGTTTTGGTAAGGAGGTTCGAGCTCAGGTTGTGTCAGACAGTACATTAGTGCCCGGGTTAGACTATATAATTGGGGTACATCGAGTGCCGTGTAGGTTGATCCTCATTTGAGGTGCATGGGCAGTATATTAGGCAAGATATTTTTTCTAGAGGGCAGGTAGAGTGCTGCATTTTGGGTCCGGAACTGCCAAACTCGAGGGCTTCTGGGCCAGGAGTGTGAGGACAGAAGTCTGAGAAAACAAGCTAGACTTGGGCTTCAGGCCGAGGTCATCAAAGGTAACCCCTGCAGATCTCTAACAATATCTCATGCATCCGAATACACGGCGAGGATCAGACGTTGGCTCAGGTTGGAGTTTCTGTGCATGACTGACCCTTCATGAACGGACCGGAATCTCAAGGCCATGGAGGTTTTCCACGTTGGGAGTTGTGGGATGCCCCCTTCAAGGATTCCTTCTCAGGGACAATGAGACCTCTTGGGCTGCTCCAGGACATCCCATAAGGAATGAATCCAGAGCACCGTTGGAGGGTGGATGCCAGGGAAGCCCGCCTCGCATTCCAATTGTCTCCAAGCAACAAGACTGTTGAGATCTGATGGCGCATCGGGAGCAACCGGGGTTGCTGAGTTGAAATGGCCTTTCCTGAGGATGGTGCTAAAGTGTGTTTGTGTCCATGAGGGCCTTGGAATGAGGCGGTGGCACCGGGACCCTGAAGTATTCTCCTAAGCTTTTGACCTATCACCCATGCACAAGTTTCCTTGTTGAGACGAGATTTGTTCTGATGGGTGCCTCAAGAAACCCCATAGGCTGCTATTGGAATCCAGACTTTTGAGGAGACATGCCTGTAAACCAAGCAATGGATCCGATTATGGCCTAAGGTCCTGTCTGGTTCCATCTTCTTCTCTGCGGACATCCATCTATGGTATGAGAGGAGGTAGATGCTCAGCTGGTGTCAGACCGCCTTTGTTTGTCCCGGGAGACCTACACTATTGTGATGGCCTCGGGGACTTTGGAGGGTTCTCCTAATTTGTACGATTTTGGACAATGGAATGGGCAGAATTCCCAAGCATGGGGTAGGCACAGTCCTAATGTGTGGCTCCAGGGACCCTAACCTGGAGGGTGTGTTGCCCAAGACTTTGAGGACAAATCTCTGAAAACACAAACTCAGCTTAGGTTTGGGGACGTAGGTATGGCAGGCCCAATCTACAAACCATGAGAAGAACTCTTCAGGATATGAAGAAAGAGCGAGTCTGAGGCGCCTACTCAGGCCTTTGTCGCTGGATTTTGTATTAACGATAGCCGTGGAATGTGGGGAGACCTCATGGGCCATGGACAAATCTTCCTCTCTGTGGATTTGGCACGGACCCAATTGTTTTTCATCAATCTTTGAGATGGGAGGTCTCCTTTCAGGTTTGTTTCCTCAGGTGTCCGATCCAAAGAGGAATTCCAAAGAGTGAAGGGACTACCCAAGCTATGGTTAAAATTTGGGGCCTAGAGGCATGCCAGCCCCAATATTCTGTCTCTTCATCCAGCCACTGAGAGGCCTGATGAGGACTTGGATCAGGCTGAGGGTCACAATGTGTGTTTGTGACCAATGTGGCCCGAGAGCATGGGCGGGGCCTCATGGGCCACACTGGTTTCAACTACACTGAACTTTGGAGAACATGTCAATCACAAAGTCTCCTACCATGGGGAAGGAGTTCTGATTTCTGCATCATTTTCAACCCTGGGCAGTGGTTGGAAATAAGTTCTAGGTTCTGAAGCCTGAAAACCGCAGTTGGGAAGAGATGACGAACTAAGGCCATGGCGGGTCTGATGTGTTCAGTGTGCGGTAGCTGCCTGGGTTTTGGTAAGGAGGTTCGAGCTCAGGTTGTGTCAGACAGTACATTAGTGCCCGGGTTAGACTATATAATTGGGGTACATCGAGTGCCGTGTAGGTTGATCTTCATTTGAGGTGTATGGGCAGTATATTAGGCAAGATATTTTTTCTAGAGGGCAGGTAGAGTGCTGCATTTGGGTCCGGAACTGCAAACTCGAGGGCTTCTGGGCCAGTAGTGTGAGGACAGAAGTCTGAGAAAACAAGCTAGACTTGGGCTTCAGGCCGAGGTCATCAAAGGTAACCCCTGCAGATCTCTACCAATATCTCATGCATCCGAAGACACGGCGAGGATCAGACGTTGGCTCAGGTTGGAGTTTCTGTGCATGACTGCCCCTTCATGAACGGTGCGGAATCTCAAGGCCATGGAGGTTTTCCACGTTGGGAGTTGTGTGATGCCCCCTTCAAGGATTCCTTCTCAGGGACAATGAGACCTCTTGGGCTGCTCCAGGACATCCCATAAGGAATGAATCCAGAGCACCGTTGGAGGGTGGATGCCAGGGAAGCCCGCCTCGCATTCCAATTGTCTCCAAGCAACAAGAATGTTGAGATCTGATGGCGCATCGGGAGCAACCGGGGTGGCTGAGTTGAAATGGCCTTTCCTGAGGATGGTGCTAAAGTGTGTTTGTGTCCATGAGGGCCTTGGAATGAGGCGGTGGCACCGGGACCCTGAAGTATTCTCCTAAGCTTTTGACCTATCACCCATGCACAAGTTTCCTTGTTGAGACGAGATTTGTTCTGATGGGTGCCTCAAGAAACCCCATACGCTGCTATTGGAATCCAGACTTTTGAGGAGACATGCCTGTAAACCAAGCAATGGATCCAATTATGGCCTAGGGTCCTGTCTGGTTCCATCTTCTTCTCTGCGGACATCCATCTATGGTATGAGAGGAGGTAGATGCTCAGCTGGTGTCAGACCGCCCTTGTTTGTCCCGGGAGACCTACACTATTGTGATGGCCTCAGGGACTTTGGAGGGTTCTCCTAATTTGTACGATTTTGGACAATGGAATGGGCAGAATTCCCAAGCATGGGGTAGGCACAGTCCTAATGTGTGGCTCCAGGGACCCTAACCTGGAGGGTGTGTTGCCCAAGACTTTGAGGACAGATCTCTGAAAACACAAACTCAGCTTAGGTTTGGGGACGTAGGTATGGCAGGCCCAATCTACAAACCATGAGAAGAACTCTTCAGGATATGAAGAAAGAGCGAGTCTGAGGCGCTTGCTCAGGCTTTTGTCTCTGGATTTTCTATCAACGATGACCGTGGAATGTGGAGAGGCCTCATGGGCCATGGACGAATCTTCCTCTCTGTGGATTTGGCCCGGTCCCAATTGTTATTCGTCCATCTGTGGGTTGGGTGGTCTCCTTTCAGTTTTGTTACATCAGGTGTCCACACCAAAGAGGAATTCCAAGGCAGAGCCCTGGGGAAGTGTGAAGGGACAAACAAATCTATGGTAAAACATGGGGCCTAGGGGCATGGCGGGCCCAATATGCTGTCTCTTCATCCAGCCACTGAGAAGCCTTAGTTGAGGACTGGGCTCAGGCTGAGGGTCACAATGTGTGTTTGTCACCATTGTGGCCCGCGAGCATGGGCGGGGATTGTTGGGACACACTGGTTTCAACTACACTGAAGTTTGGACGACATGCCAACCACAAGGTCTGTTGACATGGGGAAGGAGTTCTGATTTCTGCATCATTTTCAACCCTGAGCAGTGGTTGGAGATAAGGTCTAGGTTCTGAAGCCTGAAAACCGCAGTTGGGAAGAGTCGACGACATAAGGCCTTGGAGGGTCTGATGCGCTCAGTGTGCGGTCAGCTGCCTGGGAGTTGGTCAGAAGTTCGGGCTCAGGTTGTGTCAGACAGTGCATTAGTGCCCAGGTTAGACTATATAATTTGGGTATAGTCGAGAGCCGTGTAGGTTGATCCTCATTTGAGGTGCCTGGGCAGCTCATTAGGCGAGATATTTTTTCTAGAGGGCAGGCAGAGTGCTGCATTGTGGTTCCGGAATTGCCAAACTTGAGGGCTTCTGGGCAGGAGTGTGCGGACTGACGTCTGAGAACACAAGCTACACTTGGGCTTCAGGCCGAGGGCACGGCAGGTACCCCCTGCAGATCTGAACCAATATCTCATGCATCTGAAGTCACGGCGAGGTTCAGACTTTGGCTCAGGTTGGAGTTTCTGTGCATGACTGCCCCTTCATGAACGGAGCGGAATCTCAAGGCCATGCAGGTTTTCCCACGTTGGGAGTTGTGGGATGCCCCCTTCAAGGATTCCTTCTGCGGGACAATTGAGACCTGTTGGACAGCTCCAGGACATCCCATATGGAATGACTCCAGAGCACTGTTGGAGGATGGATGCCAGGGAAGCCCGCCTTGCATTCCAATTGTCTCCTAGTAACAAGGCAGTGGTGGTTGGTTGGTCTTCGGGAGTATCCGGGGTGGCTGAGTTGAAATGGACTTTCCTGAGGATGGGGCCTAATATGTGTCTGTGTCCAAGAGGGCCTTGGAATGGGGCGGTGGCCCTGGGACCCTGAAGTATTCTCCTAAGGTTTTGACATAGCTCCCATGCACAAGTTTCCTTGTGGAGACGAGATTTGTTTTGATGGGTGCCTCAGGAAACCCCGATGCTGGTCTTGGGATGCAGGCTTTTGAGGAGACATGCCTGCAAACCAATGCCTTGGATCCGATTATGGACTAGGGTTTTTTCTGGTTACATCTTCCTCTATGGAGAGATCAATCTATGATATGAGTGGATGTAGATGCTCAACTTATGTCAGACCGCCCTTGTATGTCCCGGGAGACCTACACTATTGGGCTGGCCGCGGGGAATTTGGAGGGTTCACCTAATTTGTACGATTTTGGACAATTAAATGGGCAGAATTCCCATGCATGGGGTAGGCACAGTCCTAATGTCTGGCTCCAGGGGCCCCAGCCTTGAGGTTGTGTGGCCCAGGACTTTGAGGACAGAAGTTGAAAACACAAACTCAGCTTAAGTTTGGGGACGTAGGTATGGCAGGCCCAATCTACAAACCATGAGAAGAACTCTTAGGATATGAAGAAAGAGCGAGTCTGAGGCGCTTGCTCAGGCTTTTGTCTCTGGATTTTGTATCTACGATGGCCGTGGAATGTTGGGAGGCCTCATGGGCCATGGACGGAACTTCCTCTTTGTGTATTTGGCCCGTTCCCAATTGTTTTTCGTCAATCAGTCGGTTGGGAAGTCGCCTTTCAGGTTTGTTAGCTCAGGTGTCCCAACCAAAGAGCAATTCCAAAGCAGAGACCTGGGGAAGAGTGAAGGGACAACCCAAACTATGGTTAAAAATTGGGGCCTAAAGCCATGGCAGCCCCAATATGCTATCTCTTTATCCAGCCACTGAGAGGCCTTACTTGAGGACTGGGCTCAGGCTGAGGGTCACATTGTGTGTTTTTGACCAATGTGGCCTGCGAGCATGGGCGGGGCCTCTTGGGCCACACTGGTATCAACTACACTGAACTTTGGAGAACATGTCAATCACAAGGTCTCTTGCCATGGGGAAGGAGTTCTGATTTCTGCATCATTTTCAACCCTGGGCAGTGGTTGGAGATAAGGTCTAGGTTCTGAAGCCTGAAAACCGCAGTTGGGAAGAGTCGACGACATAAGGCCTTGGAGAGTCTGATGTGCTCAGTGTGCGGTCAGCTGCCTGGGAGTTGGTCAGGAGGTTCGGGCTCAGGTTGTGTCAGACAGTGCATTAGTGCCCAGGTTAGACTATATAATTTGGGTACAGTCGAGTGCCGTGTAGTTTGATCATCATTTGAGGTGCATGTGCAGCTCATTAGGCGAGATATTTTTTCTAGAGTGCAGGCAGAGTGCTGCATTGTGGGTCCGGAATTGCCAAACGTGAGGGCTTCTCCGCCAGGAGTGTGAGGACAGAAGTCTGAGAACACAAGCTAGACTTGGGCTTCAGGACGAGTGCACGGTAGGTACCCCAGCAGATCTGTACCAGTATCTCATGCATCTGAAGTCACGGCGAGGATCAGACGTTGGCTCAAGTTGGAGTTTATTTGCATGACTGCCCCTCCATGAACGGAGCGGAATCCAAAGGCCATGGAGGTTTTCCCACGTTGGGAGATGTGGGATGCCCCCTTCAAGGATTCAGTCTGTCGGACAATTGAGACCTGTTTGCGAGCTCCAGGACATCCCATATGGAAGGACTCCAGGGCACCGTTGAGGATGGATGCCAGGGATCCCGCCTCACATTCCAATTGACTTCTAGCAACAAGTCAGTTGAGATCGGATGACTCTGCCGGAGCAACCGGGGTGGCTGAGTTGAAATGGACTTTCCTGAGGATGGGGACTAATGTGCGTTTGTGTCCATGAGGGCCTTGCCATGGGGCCGTGGCACCGGGAACCTGAAGTATTCTCCTAAGATTTTGACATAGCTCCCATGCACAAGTTTCCTTGTGGAGACGTGATTTGTTCTGATGGGTGCATCAGGAAACCCCCTATGTTTGTATTGGGATCCAGGCTTTGAGGAGACATGCCTGTAAACCAAAGCAATGGATCCGATTGTGACCAAGGTTCCTTTCTGGTTCCATCTTCTTCTTTGGAGACATCCATCTATGGTATGAGTGGATGTAGATGCTCAGGTGTTGTCTGACCGCCCTTGTTTGTCCTGTGAGACCTACAGTATTGGGATGGCCTCAGGGAAATTGGAGGGTTCTTCTAATTTTTACGAATTTGGACAATGGAATGGGCAGAATTTCCATGCATCGTGTAGGCACAGTCCTAATGTGTGTCTCCAGGGGCCCCAGCCTGGATGGTGTGTGGCCCAGGACTTTGAGGACAGAAGTCTGAAAACACAAACTCAGCTTATGTTTGGGGACGTAGGTATGGCAGGCTTAATCTACAAACCATGGGAAGAAATCTTCAGGATATGAAGAAAGAGCGAGTCTGAGGTGCTTGCTCAGGCTTTTTTCTCTGGATTCTGTATCAAAGATTGCCGTGGAATGTGGGGAAACCTCATGGGCCATGGACGAATATTCCTCTCTGTGGATTTGGCCCGGTCCCAATTTTTTTCGTCAATCTGTGGGATGGGAGGTGTCCTTTCAGTTTTGTTACCTCAGGTGTCCCAACCAAAGGGGAATTCCAAAGCAGAGCCCTGGGGAAGAGTGATGGGACAACCCAAACTATGGTTAAAATTGGGGCCTTAGGGGCATGGCAGACCCAATATGGTATCTCTTCATCCAGCCACTGAGAGGCCTTACTTGAGGACTGGGCTCAGGCTGAGGGTCACAATGTGTGTTTGTGACCAATGTGGCCCGCGAGCATGGTCGGGGCCTCATGGGCCACACTGGTTTCAACTACACTGAACTTTGGACCACATGCCAATCACAAGGTTTCTTGCCATGGGGAAGGAGTTCTGATTTCTGCATCATTTTGAACCCTGGGCAGTGGTTGGAGATAAGGTCTAGGTTCTGAAGCCTGAAAACCGCAGTTGGTAAGAGATGACGACCAAAGGCCATGGCCAGTCTGATGTGCTCAGTGGGCGGTTAGCTGCCTGGGTGTTGGTCAGGAAGTTCGGGCTCAGGTTGTGTCAGACAGTGCATTAGTGCCCAGGTTAGACTATATAATTTGGGTAAAGTGATTGCCGTGTAGGTTGATCCTCATTTGTGGTGCCTGGGAAGCTCATTAGGCAAGATATTTTTTCCAGTGTGCCGGCAGAGTGTTGCATTTTGTGTCCGGAATTGCAAACATGAGGGCTTCTGGGCCAGGAGTGTGAGGACAGAAGTCTGAGAACACAAGCTAGACTTGGGCTTCAGGCCGAGGGCACGACAGGTACCCCCTGCAGATCTGAACCAATATCTCATGCATCTGAAGTCAGGGCAGGATAAGATGTTGGCACAGGTTGGAGTTTCTGTGCATGACTGCCCCTTCTTGAACGGAGCAGAATCTCAAGACCATGGAGGATTTCCCACGTTGGGAGTTTGGGATGCCCCCTTCTAGGATTCCTTCTGCGAGACAATTGAGACCTGTTGGGCAGCTCCAGGACATCACATATGGAATGACTCCAGAGCACCGTTGGAGGATGGATGACAGGGAAACCGCCTCGCATTCGAATTGTCTCCTAGCAACAAGACTGTTGATTTCTGATAACTCTTTGGAGCAGCCGGGGTGGCTAAGTTGAAATGGACTTTCCCGAGGATGGGGCCTAATGTGTGTTTGTGTCCATGAGGGCCTTGGAATGAGGCGGTGGCACCGGGACCCTGAAGTATTCTCCTAAGCTTGTGACCTATCACCCATGCACAAGTTTCCTTGTGGAGACAAGATTTGTTCTGATGGGAGCCTCTAGAAACCCCATATGCTGCTATTGGAATCCAGACTTTTGAGGAGACATGCCTGTAAACCAAGCAATGGATCCGATTATGGCCTAGGGTCCTGTCTGGTTCCATCTTCTTCTCTGCGGACATCCATCTATGGTATGAGAGGAGGTAGATGCTCAGCTGGTGTCAAACCGCCCTTGTTTGACCCGGGATATCTCCACTATTGGGATGGCCTCAGGGACTTTGAAGGGTTCTCCTAATTTGTACGATTTTGGACAATGGAATGGGTAGAATTCCCATGCATGGGGTAGGCACAGTCCTAATGTGTGGCTCCAGGGACCCTAACCTGGAGGGTGTGTGGCCCAAGACGTTGAGGATAGAAGTCTGAAAACACAAACTCAGCTTAGGTTTGGGGACGTAGGCATCGCAGGCCCAATCTAGAAACCATGAGAAGAACTCCTCAGGATATGAAGAAAGAGCGAGTCTGAGGCGCTTGCTCAGGCTTTTGTCTCTGGATTTTGTATCAACGATGGCCGTGGAATGTGGGGAGTCCTGATGGGCCATGGACGAATCTTCCTCTCTGTGGATATGGCACGGTACCAATTGTTATTCGTCAATCTGTGGGATGGGAGGTCTCCTTTCAGTATTGTTCCAACAGGTGTCCCAGCCAAAGAGGATACCCAAAGCAGAGCCCTGGGGAACAGTGAAGGGACAAACAAAACTATGATAAAAAATTGGGGCCTAGGGGCATGGCAGGCCCAATATGCAGTCTCTTCATCCAGCCACTGAGAAGCCACACTTGAGGAGTGGGCTCAGGCTGAGGGTCACAATGTGTGTTTGTCACCAATGTGGCCCGCGAGCATGGGCGGGGCTTCATGGGACACAATGGTTTCAACTAACTTGAAATCTGGACAACAAGTCAATCACAAGGTCTCTTGCCATGGAGAAGGAGTTCTGATTTCTGCATCATTTTCAACCCTGGGCAATGGTTGGAGATAAGGTCTAGGTTCTGAAGCCTGAAAACCGCAGTTGGTAAGAGATGACGATCTAAGTCCATGGTGGGTCTGATGTGCTCAGTGTGCCGTCAGCTGCCTGGGTGTTGGTCAGGAGTTTCGGGCTCAGGTTGTGTCAGACAGTGCATTAGTGCCCAGGTTAGACTATATAATTTGGGTACAGACGAGTGCCGTGTAGTTTGATCCTCATTTGCGGTTCCTGGGCAGCTCATTAGGCTAAATATTTTTTCTAGAGGGAAGGCAGAGTGCTGCATTGTGGGTCCGGAATTGCCAAACGTGTGGGCTTCTGGGCCAGGAGTGTGCGGACAGAAGTCTGAGAACACAAGCTAGACTTGGGTTCACTCCGAGGACACGGCAGGTACCCCCTGCAGATCTGAAACAATCTTTCATGCATCTGAAGTCACGGCGAAGATCAGACGTTGGCTCAAGTTGGAGTTTCTTTGCACTACAGCCCCTTCATGAACGGAGCAGAATCTCAAGGCTATGGAAGTTTTCCCATGTTGGGAGTAGTGGGATGCCCCCTTTAAGGATTCCTTCTCCGGGACAATTGAGACCTGTTGGGCAGCGCCAGGACTTCCAGTATGGAATGACTCCAGAGCACCGTTCGAGGATGGATGCCAGGGAAGCCCGCCTCGCATTCCAATTGTCTCCTAGCAACAAGACAGTTGAGATCTGATGGCTCTGCCGGAGCAACCGGGGTGGCTGACTTGAAATGGACTTTCCTGAGGATGGGGCCTAAAGTGTGTTTGTGTCCATGAGGGCCTTGGAATGGGGCGGTGGCACCGGGACCCTGAAGTATTCTCCTAAGATTTTGACATAGCTCCCATGCACAAGTTTCCTTGTGGAGACGAGATTTGTTCTGATGGTTGCCTCAGAAAACTCCCTATGCTGGTATTGGAATCCAGGTATTTGAGGAGACATGCCTGTAAACCAAAGCAATGGATCCGATTATGGCCTATGGTCCTGTCTGGTTCCATCTTCTTCTCTGGGGACATCCATCTATAGTATGAGAGGAGGTAGATGCACACCCTTGTTTTTCCCGGGAGACCTACACTATTGGGATGGCCGCGGGGTCTTTGGAGGGTTCTCCTAATTTGTACGATTTTGGACAATGGAATGGGCAGAATTCCCATGCATGGCGTAGGCACATCCTAATGTGTGGCTCCAGGGGTCTCAGACTGGAGGGTGTGTGGCCCAGGAATTTGAGGACAGAAGTCTGAAAACACAAACTCAGCTTAGGTTTGGGGACGTAGGTATGGCAGGCCCAATCTAGAAACCATGAGAAGAACTCCTCAGGATATGAAGAAAGAGCGAGTCTGAGGCGCTTGCTCAGGCTTTTTTCTCTGGATTTTGTATCAACGATGGCCGTGGAATGTGGAGAGTCCTGATGGGCCATGGACGAATCTTCCTCTCTGTGGATATGGCACGGTACCAATTGTTATTCGTCAATCTGTGGGATGGGAGGTCTCCTTTCAGTATTGTTCCCTCAGGTGTCCCAGCCAAAGAGGATATCCAAAGCAGATCCCTGGGGAACAGTGAAGGGACAAACAAAACTAGGTAAAAAATTGGGGCCTACGGGCATGGCAGACCCAATATGCAGTCTCTTCATCCAGCCACTGAGAAGCCACACTTGAGGAGTGGGCTCAGGCTGAGAGTCACAATGTGTGTTTGTCACCAATGTGGCTCGCGAGCATGGTCGGGGCTTCATGGGACACACTGGTTTCAACTACACTGAAATCAGGACAACATGCCAATCACAAGGTCTCTTGCCATGGGGAAGGAGTTCTGATTTCTGCATCATTTTCAACCCTGGGCAGTGGTTGGAGATAAGGTCTAGGTTCTGAAGCCTGAAAACCGCAGTTGGGAAGAGATGACGACCTAAGTCCATGGTGGGTCTGATGTGCTCAGTGTGCGGTCAGCTGCCTGTGTGTTGGTCAGGAGTTTAAGGCTCAGGTTGTGTCAGACAGTGCATTAGTGCCCAGGTTAGACTATATAATTTGGGTACAGTCGAGTGCCGTTTAGGTTGATCCTCATTTGCCGTTCCTGGGCAGCTCATTAGGCTAAATATTTTTTCTAGAGGGAAGGCAGAGTGCTGCATTGTGGGACCGGAATTGCCAAACGTGTGGGCTTCTGGGCCAGGAGTGTGCGGACAGAAGTCTGAGAACACAAGCTAGACTTGGGCTTCAGGCCGAGGGCACGGCAGGTACCCTCTGCAGATCTGAAACAATCTTTCATGCATCTGAAGTCACAGCGAGGATCAGACGTTGGCTCAAGTTGGAGTTTCTTTGCATTACTGCCCCTTCATGAACGGAGCAGAATCTCAAGGCTATGGAAGTTTTCCCAGGTTGGGAGTAGTGGGATGCCCCCTTCAAGGATTCCTTCTCCGGGACAATTGAGACCTGTTGGGCAGCGCCAGGACTTCCAGTATGGAATGACTCCAGAGCACCGTTCGAGGATGGATGCCAGGGAAGCCCGCCTCACATTCCAATTGTCTCCTAGCAACAAGACAGTTGAGATCTGATGCTCTGCTGGAGCAACCGGGGTGGCTGAGTTGAAATGGACTTTCCTGAGGATGGGGCCTAAAGTGTGTTTGTGTCCATGAGGGCCTTGGAATGGGGCGGTGGCACCGGGACCCTGAAGTATTCTCCTAAGATTTTGACATAGCTCCCATGCACAAGTTTCCTTGTGGAGACGAGATTTGTTCTGATGGTTGCCTCAGAAAACTCCCTATGCTGGTATTGGAATCCAGGCATTTGAGGAGACATGCCTGTAAACCAAAGCAATGGATCCGATTATGGCCTATGGTCCTGTCTGGTTCCATCTTCTTCTCTGGGGACATCCATCTATAGTATGAGAGGAGGTAGATGCACACCCTTGTTTTCCCGGGAGACTTACACTATTGGGATGGCCGCGGGGACTTTGGAGGGTTCTCCTAATTTGTACGATTTTGGACAATGGAATGGGCAGAATTCCCATGCATGGGGTAGGCACATCCTAATGTGTGGCTCCAGGGGACCCAGCCTGGAGGGTGTGTTGCCCAGGGATTTGAGGACAGAAGTCTGAAAACACAAACTCAGCTTAGGTTTGGCGACGTAGTTATGGCAGGCCCAATCTACAAACCATGAGAAGAACTCTTCAGGATATGAAGAAAGAGCGAGTCTGAGGCGCTTGCTCAGGCCTTTGTCTCTGGATTTTGTATTAACGATAGCCGTGGAATGTGGGGAGACCTCATGGGCCATGGACGAAACTTCCTCTCTGTGGATTTGGCACGGTCCCAATTGTTTTTCATCAATCTGTGAGATGGGAGGTCTCCTTTCAGGTTTGTTTCCTCAGGTGTCCGAACCAAAGAGGAATTCCAAAGAGTGAAGGGACAACCCAAGCTATGGTTAAAATTTGGGGCCTAGAGGCATGCCAGCCCCAATATTCTGTCTCTTCATCCAGCCACTGAGAGGCCTTATGAGGACTGGGCTCAGGCTGAGGGTCACAGTGTGTGTTTGTGACCAATGTGGCCCGAGAGCATGGGCGGGGCCTCATGGGCCACACTGGTTTCAACTACACTGAACTTTGGAGAACATGTCAATCACAAGGTCTCTTGCCATGGGGAAGGAGTTCTGATTTCTGCATCATTTCCAACCCTGGGCAGTGGTTGGAGATAAGGTCTAGGTTCTGAAGCCTGAAAACCGCAGTTGGGAAGAGATGACGAACTACGGCCATGGCGGGTCTGATGTGTTCAGTGTGCGGTAGCTGCCTGGGTTTTGGTAAGGAGGTTCGAGCTCAGGTTGTGTCAGACAGTACATTAGTGCCCGGGTTAGACTATATAATTGGGGTACATCGAGTGCCGTGTAGGTTGATCCTCATTTGAGGTGCATGGGCAGTATATTAGGCAAGATATTTTTTCTAGAGGGCAGGTAGAGTGCTGCATTTTCGGTCCATAACTGCCAAACTCGAGGGCTTCTGGGCCAGGAGTGTGAGGACAGAAGTCTGAGAAAACAAGCTAGACTTGGGCTTCAGGCCGAGGTCATCAAAGGTAACCCCTGCAGATCTCTAACAATATCTCATGCATCCGAATACACGGCGAGGATCAGACGTTGGCTCAGGTTGGAGTTTCTGTGCATGACTGCCCCTTCATGAACGGTGCGGAATCTCAAGGCCATGGAGGTTTTCCACGTTGGGAGTTGTGGGATGCCCCCTTCAAGGATTCCTTCTCAGGGACAATGAGACCTCTTGGGCTGCTCCAGGACATCCCATAAGGAATGAATCCAGAGCACCGTTGGAGGATGGATGCCAGGGAAGCCCGCCTCGCATTCCAATTGTCTCCAAGCAACAAGACAGTTGAGATCTGATGGCGCATTCGGGAGCAACCGGGGTGGCTGAGTTGAAATGGCCTTTCCTGAGGATGGTGCTAAAGTGTGTTTGTGTCCATGAGGGCCTTGGAATGAGGCGGTGGCACCGGGACCCTGAAGTATTCTCCTAAGCTTTTGACCTATCATCCATGCACAAGTTTCCTTGTGGAGACGAGATTTGTTCTGATGGGTGCCTCAAGAAACCCCATATGCTGCTATTGGAATCCAGACTTTTGAGGAGACATGCCTGTAAACCAAGCAATGGATCCGATTATGGCCTAGGGTCCTGTCTGGTTCCATCTTCTTCTCTGCGGACATCCATCTGGTCTTGGGATCCAGGCTTTTGAGGAGACATGCCTGCAAACCAATGCCTTGGATCCGATTATGGACTAGGGTTTTTTCTGGTTACATCTTCCTCTATGGAGAGATCAATCTATGATATGAGTGGATGTAGATGCTCAACTTGTGTCAGACCGCCCTTGTATGTCCCGGGAGACCTACACTATTGGGATGGCCGCGGGGACTTTGGAGGGTTCACCTAATTTGTACGATTTTGGACAATTAAATGGGCAGAATTCCCATGCATGGGGTAGGCACAGTCCTAATGTCTGGCTCCAGGGGCCCCATCCTTGAGGTTGTGTGGCCCAGGACTTTGAGGACAGAAGTTGAAAACACAAACTCAGCTTAGGTTTGGGGACGTAGGTATGGCAGGCCCAATCTACAAACCATGAGAAGAACTCTTAGGATATGAAGAAAGAGCGAGTCTGAGGCGCTTGCTCAGGCTTTTGTCTCTGGATTTTGTATCTACGATGGCCGTGGAATGTTGGGAGGCCTCATGGGCCATGGACGGAACTTCCTCTCTGTGTATTTGGCCCGTTCCCAATTGTTTTTCGTCAATCAGTCGGTTGGGAAGTCGCCTTTCAGGTTTGTTAGCTCAGGTGTCCCAACCAAAGAGCAATTCCAAAGCAGAGACCTGGGGAAGAGTGAAGGGACAACCCAAACTATGGTTAAAAATTGGGGCCTAGGGCCATGGCAGGCCCAATATGCTGTCTCTTCATCCAGCCACTGAGAGGCCTTACTTGAGGACTGGGCTCAGGCTGAGGGTCACAATGTGTGTTTGTCACCAATGTGGCCTGCGAGCATGGGCGGGGCCTCTTGGGCCACACTGGTTTCAACTACACTGAACTTTGGAGAACATGTCAATCACAAGGTCTCTTGCCATGGGGAAGGAGTTCTGATTTCTGCATCATTTTCAACCCTGGGCAGTGGTTGGAGATAAGGTCTAGGTTCTGAAGCCTGAAAACCGCAGTTGGGAAGAGTCGACGACATAAGGCCTTGGAGGGTCTGATGCGCTCAGTGTGCGGTCAGCTGCCTGGGAGTTGGTCAGGAGGTTCGGGCTCAGGTTGTGTCAGACAGTGCATTAGTGCCCAGGTTAGACTATATAATTTGGGTATAGTCGAGAGCCGTGTAGGTTGATCCTCATTTGAGGTGCCTGGGCAGCTCATTAGGCGAGATATTTTTTCTAGAGGGCAAGCAGAGTGCTGCATTGTGGGTCCGGAATTGCCAAACTTGTGGGCTTCTGGGCAGGAGTGTGCGGACAGACGTCTGAGAACACAAGCTACACTTGGGCTTCAGGCCGAGGGCACGGCAGGTACCCCCTGCAGATCTGAACCAATATCTCATGCATCTGAAGTCACGGCGAGGTTCAGACTTTGGCTCAGGTTGGAGTTTCTGTGAATGACTGCCCCTTCATGAACGGAGCGGAATCTCAAGGCCATGCAGGTTTTCCCAAGTTGGGAGTTGTGGGATGCCCCCTTCAAGGATTCCTTCTGCGGGACAATTGAGACCTGTTGGACAGCTCCAGGACATCCCATATGGAATGACTCCAGAGCACTGTTGGAGGATGGATGCCAGGGAAGCCCGCCTCGCATTCCAATTGTCTCCTAGCAACAAGGCAGTTGTGGTTGGTTGGTCTTCGGGAGTATCCGGGGTGGCTGAGTTGAAATGGACTTTCCTGAGGATGGGGCCTAATATGTGTTTGTGTCCTGGAGGGCCTTGGAATGGGGCGGTGGCCCTGGGACCCTGAAGTATTCTCCTAAGGTTTTGACATAGCTCCCATGCACAAGTTTCCTTGTGGAGACGAGATTTGTTCTGATGGGTGCCTCAGGAAACCCGGATGCTGGTCTTGGGATCCAGGCTTTTGAGGAGACATGCCTGCAAACCAATGCCTTGGATCCGATTATGGACTAGGGTTTTTTCTGGTTACATCTTCCTCTATGGAGAGATCAATCTATGATATGAGTGGATGTAGATGCTCAACTTGTGTCAGACCGCCCTTGTATGTCCCGGGAGACCTACACTATTGGGATGGCCGCGGGGACTTTGGAGGGTTCTCCTAATTTGTACGATTTTGGACAATTAAATGGGCAGAATTCCCATGCATGGGGTAGGCACAGTCCTAATGTCTGGCTCCAGGGGCCCCATCCTTGAGGTTGTGTGGCCCAGGACTTTGAGGACAGAAGTTGAAAACACAAACTCAGCTTAGGTTTGGGGACATAGGTATGGCAGGCCCAATCTACAAACCATGAGAAGAACTCTTAGGATATGAAGAAAGAGCGAGTCTGAGGCGCTTGCTCAGGCTTTTGTCTCTGGATTTTGTATCTACGATGGCCGTGGAATGTTGGGAGGCCTCATGGGCCATGGACGGAACTTCCTCTCTGTGTATTTGGCCCGTTCCCAATTGTTTTTCGTCAATCAGTCGGTTGGGAAGTCGCCTTTCAGGTTTGTTAGCTCAGGTGTCCCAACCAAAGAGCAATTCCAAAGCAGAGACCTGGGGAAGAGTGAAGGGACAACCCAAACTATGGTTAAAAATTGGGGCCTAGGGCCATGGCAGGCCCAATATGCTGTCTCTTCATCCAGCCACTGAGAGGCCTTACTTGAGGACTGGGCTCAGGCTGAGGGTCACAATGTGTGTTTGTCACCAATGTGGCCTGCGAGCATGGGCGGGGCCTCTTGGGCCACACTGGTTTCAACTACACTGAACTTTGGAGAACATGTCAATCACAAGGTCTCTTGCCATGGGGAAGGAGTTCTGATTTCTGCATCATTTTCAACCCTGGGCAGTGGTTGGAGATAAGGTCTAGGTTCTGAAGCCTGAAAACCGCAGTTGGGAAGAGTCGACGACATAAGGCCTTGGAGGGTCTGATGCGCTCAGTGTGCGGTCAGCTGCCTGGGAGTTGGTCAGGAGGTTCGGGATCAGGTTGTGTCAGACAGTGCATTAGTGCCCAGGTTAGACTATATAATTTGGGTACAGTCGAGTGCCGTGTAGGTTGATCATCATTTGAGGTGCCTGTGCAGCTCATTAGGCGAGATATTTTTTCTAGAGGGCAGGCAGAGTGCTGCATTGTGGGTCCGGAATTGCCAAACGTGAGGGCTTCTCCGCCAGGAGTGTGAGGGCAGAAGTCTGAGAACACAAGCTAGACTTGGACTTCAGGACGAGTGTACGGTAGGTACCCCAGCAGATCTGTACCAGTATCTCATGCATCTGAAGTCACGGCGAGGATCAGACGTTGGCTCAAGTTGGAGTTTATTTGCATGACTGCCCCTCCATGAACGGAGCGGAATCCCAAGGCCATGGAGGTTTTCCCACGTTGGTAGATGTGGGATGCCCCCTTCAAGGATTCTGTCTGTGGGACAATTGAGACCTGTTTGCGAGCTCCAGGACATCCCATATGGAATGACTCCAGAGCACCGTTGAGGATGGATGCCAGGGATCCCGCCTCACATTCCAATTGACTTCTAGCAACAAGTCAGTTGAGATCGGATGACTCCGCCGGAGCAACCGGGGTGGCTGAGTTGAAATGGACTTTCCTGAGGATGGGGACTAATGTGCATTTGTGTCCATGAGGGCCTTGCCATGGGGCCGTGGCACCGGGAAAATGAAGTATTCTCCTAAGATTTTGACATAGCTCCCATGCACAAGTTTCCTTGTGGAGACGAGATTTGTTCTGATGGGTGCCTCAGGAAACCCCCTATGCTTGTATTGGGATCCAGGCTTTTGAGGAGACATGCCTGTAAACCAAAGCAATGGATCCGATTGTGACCAAGGTTCCTTTCTGGTTCCATCTTCTTCTTTGGGGACATCCATCTATGGTATGAGTGGATGTAGATGCTCAGGTGTTGTCTGACCGCTCTTGTTTGTCCTGTGAGACTTACAGTATTGGGATGGCCTCAGGGAAATTGGAGGGTTCTTCTAATTTGTACATATTTGGACAATGGAATGGGCAGAATTTCCATGCATCGTGTAGGCACAGTCCTAATGTGTGTCTCCAGGGGCCCCAGCCTGGATGGTGTGTGGCCCAGGACTTTGAGGACAGAAGTCTGAAAACACAAACTCAGCTTAGGTTTGGGGACGTAGGTATGGCAGGCTTAATCTACAAACCATGGGAAGAACTCTTCAGGATATGAAGAAAGAGCGAGTCTGAGGCGCTTGCTCAGGCTTTTTTCTCTGGATTCTGTATCAAAGATTGCCGTGGAATGTGGGGAGGCCTCATGGGCCATGGACGAATATTCCTCTCTTTGGATTTGGCCCGGTCCCAATTTTTTTTCGTCAATCTGTGGGATGGGAGGTCTCCTTTCAGGTTTGTTACCTCAGGTGTCCCAACCAAAGGGGAATTCAAAAAGCAGAGCCCTGGGGAAGAGTGACGGGACAACCCAAACTATGGTTAAATATTGGGGCCTACGGTCATGGCAGGCCCAATATGCTCTCTCTTCATCCAGCCACTGTGTGGCCTTACTTGTGGACTGGGCTCAGGCTGAGGGTCACAATGTGTTTTTGTGACCAATGTGGCCCGCGAGCATGGGCGGGGCCTCATGGGCCACACTGGTTTCAACTACACTGAACTTTGGACAACATGCCAATCACAAGGTTTCTTGCCATGGGGAAGGAGTTCTGATTTCTGCATCATTTTGAACCCTGAGCAGTGGTTGGAGATAACGTTAATTTCTGAAGCCTGAAAACCGCAGTTGGTAAGAGATGACGACCTAAGGCCATGGCCGGTCTGATATGCTCAGTGGGCGGTTAGCTGCCTGGGTGTTGGTCAGGAGGTTCGGGCTCAGGTTGTGTCAGACAGTGCATTAGTGCCCAGGTTAGACTATATAATTTTGGTACAGTGATTGCCGTGTAGGTTGATCCTCATTTGTGGTGCCTGGGAAGCTCATTAGGCAAGATATTTTTTTCTAGTGTGCCGGCAGAGTGCTGAATTTTGTGTCCGGAATTGCAAACATGAGGGCTTCTGGGCCAGGAGTGTGAGGACAGAAGTCTGAGAACACAAGCTAGACTTGGGCTTCAGGCCGAGGGCACGACAGGTACCCCCTGCAGATCTGAACCAATACCTCATGCATCTGAAGTCAGGGCAGGATAAGATGTTGGCACAGGTTGGAGTTTCTGTTCATGACTGCCCCTTCATGAACGGAGCAGAATCTCAAGACCATGGAGGTTTTCCCACGTTGGGAGTTGTGGGATGCCCCCTTCTAGGATTCCTTCTGTGAGACCATTGAGACCTGTTGGGCAGCTCCAGGACATCACATATGGAATGACTCCAGAGCACCGTTGGAGGATGGAGGACCGGGAAACCGCCTCGCATTCCAATTGTCTCCTAGCAACAAGACTGTTGATTTCTGATAACTCTGCGGAGCAACTGGGGTGGCTAAGTTGAAATGGACTTTCCCGAGGATGGGGCCTAATGTGTGTTTGTGTCCATGAGGGCCATGGAATGAGGCGGTGGCACCGGGACCCTGAAGTATTCTCCTAAGCTTTTGACCTATCACCCATGCACAAGTTTCCTTGTGGAGACAAGATTTGTTCTGATGGGTGCCTCAAGAAACCCAATATGCTGCTATTGGAATCCAGACTTTTGAGGAGACATGCCTGTAAACCAAGCAATGGATCCGATTATGGCCTATGGTCCTGTCTGGTTCCATCTTCTTCTCTGCGGACATCCATCTATGGTATGACAGGAGGTAGATGCTCAGCTGGTGTCAGACCGCCCTTGTTTGACCCGGGATATCTCCACTATTGGGATGGGGTCAGGGACTTTGAAGGGTTCTCCTAATTTGTACGATTATGGACAATGGAATGGGCAGAATTCCCATGCATGGGGTAGGCACAGTCCTAATGTGTGGCTCCAGGGACCCTAACCTGGAGGGTGTGTGGCCCACGACTTTGAGGATAGAAGTCTGAAAACACAAACACAGCTTAGGTTTGGGGACGTAGGTATGGCAGGCCCAATCTAGAAACCATGAGAAGAACTCTTCAGGATATGAAGAAAGAGCGAGTCTGAGGCGCTTGCTCAGGCTCTTGTCTCTGGATTTTGTATCAACGATGGCCGTGGAATGTGGAGAGTCCTGATGGGCCATGGACGAAACTTCCTCTCTGTGGATATGGCACGGTACCAATTGTTATTCGTCAATCTGTGGGATGGGAGGTCTCCGTTCAGTATTGTTCCCTCAGGTGTCCCAGCCAAAGAGGATATCCAAGGCAGAGCCCTGGGGAAGAGTGAAGGGACAAACAAAACTATGGTAAAACATTGGGGCCTAGGGGCATGGCCGGCCCAATATGCTGTCTCTTCATCCAGCCCTGAGAAGCCTTACTTGAGGACTGGGCTCAGGCTGAGGGTCACAATGTGTGTTTGTCACCAATGTGGCCCGCGAGCATGGGCTGGGCTTGTTGGGACACACTGGTTTCAACTACACTGAAGTTTGGACGACATGCCAACCACAAGGTCTGTTGCCATGGAGAAGGAGTTCTGATTTCTGCATCATTTTCAAACCAGGGCAGTGGTTGGAGATAAGGTCTAGGATCTGAAGCCTGAAAACCACAGTTGGGAAGAGTCAACGTCATAAGGCCTTGGAGGGTCTGATGCGCTCAGTGTGCGGTCAGCTGCCTGGGTGTTGGTCAGGAGTTCGGGCTCTGGTTGTGTCAGACAGTGCATTAGTGCCCAGGTTAGACTATATAATTTGGGTATAGTCGAGAGCCGTGTAGGTTGATCCTCATTTGAGGTGCCTGGGCAGCTCATTAGGCGAGATATTTTTTCTAGGGGGCAAGCAGAGTGCTGCATTGTGGGTCCGGAATTGCCAAACTTGAGGGCTTCTGGGCAGGAGTGTGCGGACAGACGTCTGAGAACACAAGCTACACTTGGGCTTCAGGCCAAGGGCACAGCAGATACCCCCTGCAGATCTGAACCAATATCTCATGCATCTGAAGTCACGGCGAGGTTCAGACTTTGGCTCAGGTTGGAGTTTCTGTGCATGACTGCCCCTTCATGAACGGAGCGGAATCTCAAGGCCATGCAGGTTTTCCCACGTTGGGAGTTGTGGGATGCCCCCTTCAAGGATTCCTTCTGCGGGACAATTGAGACCTGTTGGACAGCTCCAGGACATCCCATATGGAATGACTCCAGAGCACTGTTGGAGGATGGATGCCAGGGAAGCCCGCCTCGCATTCCAATTGTCTCCTAGCAACAAGGCAGTTGTGGTTGGTTGGTCTTCGGGAGTATCCGGGGTGGCTGAGTTGAAATGGACTTTCCTGAGGATGGGGCCTAATATGTGTTTGTGTCCAGGAGGGCCTTGGAATGGGGCGGTGGCCCTGGGACCCTGAAGTATTCTCCTAAGGTTGACATAGCTCCCATGCACAAGTTTCCTTGTGGAGACGATATTTGTTCTGATGGGTGCCTCAGGAAACCCCGATGCTGGACTTGGGATCCAGGCTTTTGAGGAGACATGCCTGCAAACCAATGCCTTGGATCCGATTATGGACTAGGGTTTTTTCTGGTTACATCTTCCTCTATGGAGAGATCAATCTATGATATGAGTGGATGTAGATGCTCAACTTGTGTCAGACCGCCCTTGTATGTCCCGGGAGACCTACACTATTGGGATGGCCGCGGGGACTTTGGAGGGTTCTCCTAATTTGTACGATTTTGGACAATTAAATGGGCAGAATTCCCATGCATGGGGTAGGCACAGTCCTAATGTCTGGCTCCAGGGGCCCCATCCTTGAGGTTGTGTGGCCCAGGACTTTGAGGACAGAAGTTGAAAACACAAACTCAGCTTAGGTTTGGGGACATAGGTATGGCAGGCCCAATCTACAAACCATGAGAAGAACTCTTAGGACATGAAGAAAGAGCGAGTCTGAGGCGCTTGCTCAGGCTTTTGTCTCTGGATTTTGTATCTACGATGGCCGTGGAATGCTGGGAGGCCTCATGGGCCATGGACGGAACTTCCTCTCTGTGTATTTGGCCCTTTCCCAATTGTTTTTCGTCAATCAGTCGGTTGGGAAGTCGCCTTTCAGGTTTGTTAGCTCAGGTGTCCCAACCAAAGAGCAATTCCAAAGCAGAGACCTGGGGAAGAGTGAAGGGACAACCCAAACTATGGTTAAAAATTGGGGCCTAGGGCCATGGCAGGCCCAATATGCTGTCTCTTCATCCAGCCACTGAGAGGCCTTACTTGAGGACTGGGCTCAGGCTGAGGGTCACAATGTGTGTTTGTCACCAATGTGGCCCGCGAGCATGGGCAGGGCCTCTTGGGCCACACTGGTTTCAACTACACTGAACTTTGGAGAACATGTCAATCACAAGGTCTCTTGCCATGGGGAAGGAGTTCTGATTTCTGCATCATTTTCAACCCTGGGCAGTGTTTGGAGATAAGGTCTAGGTTCTGAAGCCTGAAAACCGCAGTTGGGAAGAGTCGAGGACATAAGGCCTTGGAGGGTCTGATGCGCTCAGTGTGCGGTCAGCTGCCTGGGAGTTGGTCAGGAGGTTCGGGATCAGGTTGTGTCAGACAGTGCATTAGTGCCCAGGTTAGACTATATAATTTGGGTACAGTCGAGTGCCGTGTAGGTTGATCATCATTTGAGGTGCCTGTGCAGCTCATTAGGCGAGATATTTTTTCTAGAGGGCAGGCAGAGTGCTGCATTGTGGGTCCGGAATTGCCGAACGTGAGGGCTTCTCCGCCAGGAGTGTGAGGACAGAAGTCTGAGAACACAAGCTAGACTTGGGCTTCAGGACGAGTGCACGGTAGGTACCCCAGCAGATCTGTACCAGTATCTCATGCATCTGAAGTCACGGCGAGGATCAGACGTTGGCTCAATTTGGAGTTTATTTGCATGACTGCCCCTCCATGAACGGAACGGAATCCCAAGGCCATGGAGGTTTTCCCACGTTGGGAGATGTGGGATGCCCCCTTCAAGGATTCTGTCTGTGGGACAATTGAGACCTGTTTGCGAGCTCCAGGACATCCCATATGGAAGGACTCCAGAGCACCGTTGAGGATGGATGCCAGGGATCCCGCCTCACATTCCAATTGACTTCTAGCAACAAGTCAGTTGAGATCGGATGACTCCGCCGGAGCAACCGGGGTGGCTGAGTTGAAATGGACTTTCCTGAGGATGGGGACTAATGTGCGTTTGTGTCCATGAGGGCCTTGCCATGGGGCCGTGGCACCAGGAACCTGAAGTATTCTCCTAAGATTTTGACATAGCTCCCATGCACAAGTTTCCTTGTGGAGACGAGATTTGTTCTGATGGGTGCCTCAGGAAACCCCCTATGCTTGTATTGGGATCCAGGCTTTTGAGGAGACATGCCTGTAAACCAAAGCAATGGATCCGATTGTGACCAAGGTTCCTTTCTGGTTCCATCTTCTTCTTTGGGGACATCCATCTATGGTATGAGTGGATGTAGATGCTCAGGAGTTGTCTGACCTCCCTTGTTTGTCCTGTGAGACCTACAGTATTGGGATGGCCTCAGGGAAATTGGAGGGTTCTTCTAATTTGTACGAATTTGGACAATGGAATGGGCAGAATTTCCATGCATCGTGTAGGCACAGTCCTAATGTGTGTCTCCAGGGGCCCCAGGCTGGATGGTGTGTGGCCCAGGACTTTGAGGACAGAAGTCTGAAAACACAAACTCAGCTTAGGTTTGGGGACGTAGGTATGGCAGGCTTAATCTACAAACCATGGGAAGAACTCTTCAGGTTATGAAGAAAGAGCGAGTCTGAGGCGCTTGCTCAGGCTTTTTTCTCTGGATCCTGTATCAAAGATTGCTGTGGAATGTGGGGAGGCCTCATGGGCCATGGACGAATATTCCTCTCTGTGGATTTGGCCCGGTCCCAATTTTTTTTCGTCATCTGTGGGATGGGAGGTGTCCTTTCAGTTTTGTTACCTCAGGTGTCCCAACCAAAGGGGAATTCCAAAGCAGAGCCCTGGGGAAGAGTGACGGGACAACCCAAACTATGGTTAAAATTGGGGCCTTAGGGGCATGGCAGACCCAATATGGTATCTCTTCATCCAGCCACTGAGAGGCCTTACTTGAGGACTGGGCTCAGGCTGAGGGTCACAATGTGTGTTCATGACCAATGTGGCCCGCGAGCATGGGCGGTGCCTCATGGGCCAAACTGGTTTCAACTACACTGAACTTTGGACCACATGCCAATCACAAGGTTTCTTGCCATGGGGAAGGAGTTCTGATTTCTGCATCATTTTGAACCCTGGGCAGTGGTTGGAGATAACGTTAAGTTCTGAAGCCTGAAAACCGCAGTTGGTAAGAGATGACGACCTAAGGCCATGGCCGGTCTGATGTGCTCAGTGTGTGGTCAGCTGCCTGGGTGTTGGTCAGGAGTTTCGGGCCCAGGTTGTGTCAAAGAGTGCATTAGTGCCCAGGTTAGACTATATAATTTGGGTACAGTCGAGTGCCGTGTAGGTTGATCCTCATTTGCGGTTCCTGGGCAGCTCATTAGGCTAATTATTTTTCCTAGAGTGAAGGCAGAGTGCTGCATTGTGGGTCCGGAATTGCCAAACGTGTGGGCTTCTGGGCCACGAGTGTGCGGACAGAAGTCTGAGAAAACAAGCTAGACTTGGGCTTCAGGCCGAGGGCACGGCAGGTACACCCTGCAGATCTGAACCAATCTTTCATGCATCTGAAGTCACGGCGAGGATCAGACGTTGGCTCAAGTTGGAGTTTCTTTGCATTACTGCCCCTTCATGAACGGAGCAGAATCTCAAGGCTATGGAAGTTTTCCCAGGTTGGGAGTAGTGGGATGCCCCCTTCAAGGATTCCTTCTCCAGGAAAATTGAGACCTGTTGGGCAGCAGCAGGACTTCCAGTATGGAATGACTTCAGAGCACCGTTCGAGGATGGATGCCAGGGAAGCCCGCCTCGCATTCCAATTGTCTCCTAGCAACAAGACAGTTGAGATCTGATGGCTCTGCCGGAGCAACCGGGTAGGCTGAGTTGAAATGGACTTTCCTGAGGATGGGGCCTAAAGTGTGTTTGTGTCCATGAGGGCCTTGGAATGGGGCGGTGGCACCGGGACCCTGAAGTATTCTCCTAAGATTTTGACCTATCACCCATGCACAAGTTTCCTTGTGGAGACGAGATTTGTTCCGATGGTTGCCTCAGAAAACTCCCTATGCTGGTATTGGAATCCAGGCATTTGAGGAGACATGCCTGTAAACCAAAGCAATGGATCCGATTATGGCCTATGGTCCTGTCTGGTTCCATCTTCTTCTCTGGGGACATCCATCTATAGTATGAGAGGAGGTAGATGCACACCCTTGTTTTTCCCGGGAGACCTACACTATTGGGATGGCCGCGGGGACTTTGGAGGGTTCTCCTAATTTGTACGATTTTGGACAATGGAATGGGCAGAATTCCCATGCATGGGGTAGGCACATCCTAATGTGTCGCTCCAGGGGTTTCAGCCTGGAGGGTGTGTGGCACAGGAATTTGAGGACAGAAGTCTGAAAACACAAACTCAGCTTAGGTTTGGGGACGTAGTTATGGCAGGCCCAATCTACAAACCATGAGAAGAACTCTTCAGGATATGAAGAAAGAGCGAGTGTGAGGCGCTTGCTCAGGCCTTTGTCTCTGGATTTTGTATTAATGATAGCCGTGGAATGTGGGGAGACCTCTTGGGCCATGGACGAAACTTCCTCTCTGTGGATTTGGCACAGTCCCAATTGTTTTTCATCAATCTGTGAGATGGGAGGTCTCCTTTCAGGTTTGTTTCCTCAGGTGTCTCAACCAAAGAGGAATTCCAAAGAGTGAAGGGACAACCCAAGCTATGGTTAAAATTTGGGGACTAGAGGCATGCCAGCCCCAATATTCTGTCTCTTCATCCAGCCACTGAGAGGCCTTATGAGGACTGGGCTCAGGCTGAGGGTCACAATGTGTGTTAGTGACCAATGTGGCCCGAGAGCATGGGCGGGGCCTCATGGGCCACACTGGTTTCAACTACACTGAACTTTGGAGAACATGTCAATCACAAGGTCTCTTGCCATGGGGAAGGAGTTCTGATTTCTGCATCATTTTCAACCCTGGGCAGTGGTTGGAAATAAGGTCTTGGTTCTGAAGCCTGAAAACCGCAGTTGGGAAGAGATGACGAACTAAGGCCATGGCGGGTCTGATGTGTTCAGTGTGCGGTAGCTGCCTGGGTTTTGGTAAGGAGGTTCGAACTCAGGTTGTGTCAGACAGTACATTAGTGCCCGGGTTAGACTATATAATTGGGGTACATCGAGTGCCGTGTAGGTTGATCCTCATTTGAGGTGCATGGGCAGTATATTAGGCAAGATATTTTTTCTAGAGGGCAGGTAGAGTGCTGCATTTTGGGTCCGGAACTGCCAAACTCGAGGGCTTCTGGGCCAGGAGTGTGAGGACAGAAGTCTGAGAAAACAAGCTAGACTTGGGCTTCAGGCCGAGGTCATCACAGGTAACGACTGCAGATCTCTACCAATATCTCATGCATCCGAAGACACGGCGAGGATCAGACGTTGGCTCAGGTTGGAGTTTCTGTGCATGACTGCCCCTTCATGAACGGTGCGGAATCTCAAGGCCATGGAGGTTTTCCACGTTGGGAGTTGTGGGATGCCCCCTTCAAGGATTTCTTCTCAGGGACAATGAGACCTCTTGAGCTGCTCCAGGACATCCCATATGGAATGACTCCAGAGCACCGTTGGAGAATGTATGCCAGGGAAGCCCGCCTCGCATTCCAATTGTCTCCAAGCAACAAGACAGTTGAGATCTGATGGCGCATCGGGAGCAACTGGGGTGGCTGAGTTGAAATGGCCTTTCCTGAGGATGGTGCTAAAGTGTGTTTGTGTCCATGAGGGCCTTGGAATAAGGCGGGGGCACCGGGACCCTGAAGTATTCTCCTAAGCTTTTGACCTATCACCCATGCACAAGTTTCCTTGTTGAGACGAGATTTGTTCTGATGGGTGCCTCAAGAAACCCCATATGCTGCTATTGGAATCCAGACTTTTGAGGAGACATGCCTGTAAACCAAGCAATGGATCCGATTATGGCCTAGGGTCCTGTCTGGTTCCATCTTCTTCTCTGCAGACATCCATCTATGGTATGAGAGGAGGTAGATGCTCCGCTGGTGTCAGAACGCCCTTCTTTGTCCCGGGAGACCTACACTATTGGGATGGCCTCGGGGACTTTGGAGGGTTCTCCTAATTTGTACAATTTTGGACAATGGAATGGGCAGAATTCCCAAGCATGGGGTAGGCACAGTCCTAATGTCTGGCTCCAGGGACCCTAACCTGGAGGATGTGTTGCCCGAGACTTTGAGGACAGATCTCTGAAAACACAAACTCAGCTTAGCTTTTGGGACGTAGGTATGGCAGGCCCAATCTACAAACCATGAGAAGAACTCTTAAGGATATGAAGAAAGAGCGAGTCTGAGGTGCTTGCTCAGGCTTTTGTCTCTGGATTTTGTATCAACGATGACCGTGGAATGTGGAGAGGCCTCATGGGCCATGGAAGAATCTTCCTATTGTGGATTTGGCCTGGTCCCAATTGTTATTCGTCAATCTGTGGGATGGGTGGTCTCCTTTCAGTTTTGTTACATCAGGTATCCCAACCAAAGAGGAATTCCAAGGCAGAGCCCTGGGGAAGAGTGAAGGGACAAACAAAACTATGGTAAAATATTGGGGCCTAGGGGCATGGCGGGCCCAATATGCTGTCTCTTCATCCAGCCACTGAGAAGCCTTACTTGAGGACTGGGCTCAGGCTAAGGGTCAAAATGTGTGTTTGTCACCAATGTGGCCCGCCAGCATGGGCGGGGCTTTTTGGGACACACTGGTTTCAACTACACTGAAGTTTGGACGACATGCCAACCACAAGGTCTGTTGCCATGGGGAAGGAGTTCTGATTTCTGCATCATTTTCAACCCTGGGCAGTGGTTGGAGATAAGGTCTAGGTTCTGAAGCCTGAAAACCGCAGTTGGGAAGAGTCGACGACATAAGGCCTTGGAGGGTCTGATGCGCTCAGTGTGCGGTCAGCTGCCTGGGAGTTGGTCAGGAGGTTCGGGCTCAGGTTGTGTCAGACAGTGCATTAGTGCCCAGGTTAGACTATATAATTTGGGTATAGTCGAGAGCCGTGTAGGTTGATCCTCATTTGAGGTGCCTGGGCAGCTCATTAGGCGAGATATTTTTTCTAGAGGGCAGGCAGAGTGCTGCATTGTGGGTCCGGAATTGCCAAACGTGAGGGCTTCTGGGCAGGAGTGTGCGGACAGACGTCTGAGAACACAAGCTACACTTGGGCTTCAGGCCGAGGGCACGGCAGGTACCCCCTGCAGATCTGAACCAATATCTCATGATTCTGAAGTCACGGCGAGGTTCAGACTTTGGCTCAGGTTGGAGTTTCTGTGCATGACTGCCCCTTCATGAACCGAGCGGAATCTCAAGGCCATGCAGGTTTTCCCACGTTGGGAGTTGTGGGATGCCCCCTTCAAGGATTCCTTCTGCGGGACAATTGAGACCTGTTGGACAGCTCCAGGACATCCCATATGGAATGACTCCAGAGCACTGTTGGAGGATGGATGCCAGGGAAGCCCGCCTCGCATTCCAATTGTCTCCTAGCAACAAGGCAGTTGTGGTTGGTTGGTCTTCGGGAGTATCCGGGGTGGCTGAGTTGAAATGGACTTTCCTGAGGATGGGGCCTAATATGTGTTTGTATCCAGGAGGGCATGGAATGGGGCGGTGGCCCTGGGACCATGAAGTATTCTCCTAAGGTTTTGACATAGCTCCCATGCACAAGTTTCCTTGTGGAGAGGAGATTTGTTCTGATGGGTGCCTCAGGAAACCCCGATGCTGGTCTTGGGATCCAGGCTTTTGAGGAGACATGCCTGCAAACCAATGCCTTGGATCCGATTATGGACTAGGGTTTTTTCTGGTTACATCTTCCTCTATGGAGAGATCAATCTATGATATGAGTGGATGTAGATGCTCAACTTGTGTCAGACCGCCCTTGTATGTCCCGGGAGACCTACACTATTGGGATGGCCGCGGGGACTTTGGAGGGTTCACCTAATTTGTACGATTTTGGACAATTAAATGGGAAGAATTCCCATGCATGGGGTAGGCACAGTCCTAATGTCTGGCTCCAGGGGCCCCAGCCTTGAGGTTGTGTGGCCCAGGACTTTGAGGACAGAAGTTGAAAACACAAACTCAGCTTAGGTTTGGGGACGTAGGTATGGCAGGCCCAATCTACAAACCATAAGAAGAACTCTTAGGATATGAAGAAAGAGCGAGTCTGAGGCGCTTGCTCAGGCTTTTGTCTCTGGATTTTGTATCTACGATGGCCGTGGAATGTTGGAAGGCCTCATGGGCCATGGACGGAACTTCCTCTCTGTGTATTTGGCCCGTTCCCAATTGTTTTTCTTCAATCAGTCGGTTGGGAAGTCGCCTTTCAGGTTTGTTAGCTCAGGTGTCCCAACCAAAGAGCAATTCCAAAGCAGAGACCTGGGGAAGAGTGAAGGGACAACCCAAACTATGGTTAAAAATTGGGGCCTAGGGCCATGGCAGGCCCAATATGCTGTCTCTTCATCCAGCCACTGAGAGGCCTTACTTGAGGACTGGGCTCAGGCTGAGGGTCACAATGTGTGTTTGTCACCAATGTGGCCCGCGAGCATGGGCAGGGCCTCTTGGGCCACACTGGTTTCAACTACACTGAACTTTGGAGAACATGTCAATCACAAGGTCTCTTGCCATGGGGAAGGAGTTCTGATTTCTGCATCATTTTCAACCCTGGGCAGTGTTTGGAGATAAGGTCTAGGTTCTGAAGCCTGAAAACCGCAGTTGGGAAGAGTCGAGGACATAAGGCCTTGGAGGGTCTGATGCGCTCAGTGTGCGGTCAGCTGCCTGGGAGTTGGTCAGGAGGTTCGGGCTCAGGTTGTGTCAGACAGTGCATTAGTGCCCAGGTTAGACTATATAATTTGGGTACAGTCGAGTGCCGTGTAGGTTGATCATCATTTGAGGTGCCTGTGCAGCTCATTAGGCGAGATATTTTTTCTAGAGGGCAGGCAGAGTGCTGCATTGTGGGTCCGGAATTGCCGAACGTGAGGGCTTCTCCGCCAGGAGTGTGAGGACAGAAGTCTGAGAACACAAGCTAGACTTGGGCTTCAGGACGAGTGCACGGTAGGTACCCCAGCAGATCTGTACCAGTATCTCATGCATCTGAAGTCACGGCGAGGATCAGACGTTGGCTCAATTTGGAGTTTATTTGCATGACTGCCCCTCCATGAACGGAACGGAATCCCAAGGCCATGGAGGTTTTCCCACGTTGGGAGATGTGGGATGCCCCCTTCAAGGATTCTGTCTGTGGGACAATTGAGACCTGTTTGCGAGCTCCAGGACATCCCATATGGAAGGACTCCAGAGCACCGTTGAGGATGGATGCCAGGGATCCCGCCTCACATTCCAATTGACTTCTAGCAACAAGTCAGTTGAGATCGGATGACTCCGCCGGAGCAACCGGGGTGGCTGAGTTGAAATGGACTTTCCTGAGGATGGGGACTAATGTGCGTTTGTGTCCATGAGGGCCTTGCCATGGGGCCGTGGCACCAGGAACCTGAAGTATTCTCCTAAGATTTTGACATAGCTCCCATGCACAAGTTTCCTTGTGGAGACGAGATTTGTTCTGATGGGTGCCTCAGGAAACCCCCTATGCTTGTATTGGGATCCAGGCTTTTGAGGAGACATGCCTGTAAACCAAAGCAATGGATCCGATTGTGACCAAGGTTCCTTTCTGGTTCCATCTTCTTCTTTGGGGACATCCATCTATGGTATGAGTGGATGTAGATGCTCAGGAGTTGTCTGACCTCCCTTGTTTGTCCTGTGAGACCTACAGTATTGGGATGGCCTCAGGGAAATTGGAGGGTTCTTCTAATTTGTACGAATTTGGACAATGGAATGGGCAGAATTTCCATGCATCGTGTAGGCACAGTCCTAATGTGTGTCTCCAGGGGCCCCAGGCTGGATGGTGTGTGGCCCAGGACTTTGAGGACAGAAGTCTGAAAACACAAACTCAGCTTAGGTTTGGGGACGTAGGTATGGCAGGCTTAATCTACAAACCATGGGAAGAACTCTTCAGGATATGAAGAAAGAGCGAGTCTGAGGCGCTTGCTCAGGCTTTTTTCTCTGGATCCTGTATCAAAGATTGCCGTGGAATGTGGGGAGGCCTCATGGGCCATGGACGAATATTCCTCTCTGTGGATTTGGCCCGGTCCCAATTTTTTTTCGTCATCTGTGGGATGGGAGGTGTCCTTTCAGTTTTGTTACCTCAGGTGTCCCAACCAAAGGGGAATTCCAAAGCAGAGCCCTGGGGAAGAGTGACGGGACAACCCAAACTATGGTTAAAATTGGGGCCTTAGGGGCATGGCAGACCCAATATGGTATCTCTTCATCCAGCCACTGAGAGGCCTTACTTGAGGACTGGGCTCAGGCTGAGGGTCACAATGTGTGTTCATGACCAATGTGGCCCGCGAGCATGGGCGGGGCCTCATGGGCCACACTGGTTTCAACTACACTGAACTTTGGACCACATGCCAATCACAAGGTTTCTTGCCATGGGGAAGGAGTTCTGATTTCTGCATCATTTTGAACCCTGGGCAGTGGTTGGAGATAACGTTAAGTTCTGAAGCCTGAAAACCGCAGTTGGTAAGAGATGACGACCTAAGGCCATGGCCGGTCTGATGTGCTCAGTGTGTGGTCAGCTGCCTGGGTGTTGGTCAGGAGTTTCGGGCCCAGGTTGTGTCAAACAGTGCATTAGTGCCCAGGTTAGACTATATAATTTGGGTACAGTCGAGTGCCGTGTAGGTTGATCCTCATTTGCGGTTCCTGGGCAGCTCATTAGGCTAATTATTTTTCCTAGAGTGAAGGCAGAGTGCTGCATTGTGGGTCCGGAATTGCCAAACGTGTGGGCTTCTGGGCCACGAGTGTGCGGACAGAAGTCTGAGAACAGAAGCTAGACTTGGGCTTCAGGCCGAGGGCACGGCAGGTACACCCTGCAGATCTGAACCAATCTTTCATGCATCTGAAGTCACGGCGAGGATCAGACGTTGGCTCAAGTTGGAGATTCTTTGCATTACTGCCCCTTCATGAACGGAGCAGAATCTCAAGGCTATGGAAGTTTTCCCAGGTTGGGAGTAGTGGGATGCCCCCTTCAAGGATTCCTTCTCCAGGAAAATTGAGACCTGTTGGGCAGCAGCAGGACTTCCAGTATGGAATGACTTCAGAGCACCGTTCGAGGATAGATGCCAGGGAAGCCCGCCTCGCATTCCAATTGTCTCCTAGCAACAAGACAGTTGAGATCTGATGGCTCTGCCGGAGCAACCGGGTAGGCTGAGTTGTAATGGACTTTCCTGAGGATGGGGCCTAAAGTGTGTTTGTGTCCATGAGGGCCTTGGAATGGGGCAGTGGCACCGGGACCCTGAAGTATTCTCCTAAGATTTTGACCTATCACCCATGCACAAATTTCCTTGTGGAGACGAGATTTGTTCCGATGGTTGCCTCAGAAAACTCCCTATGCTGGTATTGGAATCCAGGCATTTGAGGAGACATGCCTGTAAACCAAAGCAATGGATCCGATTATGGCCTATGGTCCTGTCTGGTTCCATCTTCTTCTCTGGGGACATCCATCTATAGTATGAGAGGAGGTAGATGCACACCCTTGTTTTTCCCGGGAGACCTACACTATTGGGATGGCCGCGGGGACTTTGGAGGGTTCTCCTAATTTGTACGATTTTGGACAATGGAATGGGCAGAATTCCCATGCATGGGGTAGGCACATCCTAATGTGTCGCTCCAGGGGTTTCAGCCTGGAGGGTGTGTGGCACAGGAATTTGAGGACAGAAGTCTGAAAACACAAACTCAGCTTAGGTTTGGGGACGTAGTTATGGCAGGCCCAATCTACAAACCATGAGAAGAACTCTTCAGGATATGAAGAAAGAGCGAGTGTGAGGCGCTTGCTCAGGCCTTTGTCTCTGGATTTTGTATTAACGATAGCCGTGGAATGTGGGGAGACCTCTTGGGCCATGGACGAAACTTCCTCTCTGTGGATTTGGCACAGTCCCAATTGTTTTTCATCAATCTGTGAGATGGGAGGTCTCCTTTCAGGTTTGTTTCCTCAGGTGTCTCAACCAAAGAGGAATTCCAAAGAGTGAAGGGACAACCCAAGCTATGGTTAAAATTTGGGGACTAGAGGCATGCCAGCCCCAATATTCTGTCTCTTCATCCAGCCACTGAGAGGCCTTATGAGGACTGGGCTCAGGCTGAGGGTCACAATGTGTGTTAGTGACCAATGTGGCCCGAGAGCATGGGCGGGGCCTCATGGGCCACACTGGTTTCAACTACACTGAACTTTGGAGAACATGTCAATCACAAGGTCTCTTGCCATGGGGAAGGAGTTCTGATTTCTGCATCATTTTCAACCCTGGGCAGTGGTTGGAAATAAGGTCTTGGTTCTGAAGCCTGAAAACCGCAGTTGGGAAGAGATGACGAACTAAGGCCATGGCGGGTCTGATGTGTTCAGTGTGCGGTAGCTGCCTGGGTTTTGGTAAGGAGGTTCGAACTCAGGTTGTGTCAGACAGTACATTAGTGCCCAGGTTAGACTATATAATTGGGGTACATCGAGTGCCGTGTAGGTTGATCCTCATTTGAGGTGCATGGGCAGTATATTAGGCAAGATATTTTTTCTAGAGGGCAGGTAGAGTGCTGCATTTTGGGTCCGGAACTGCCAAACTCGAGGGCTTCTGGGCCAGGAGTGTGAGGACAGAAGTCTGAGAAAACAAGCTAGACTTGGGCTTCAGGCCGAGGTCATCACAGGTAACGACTGCAGATCTCTACCAATATCTCATGCATCCGAAGACACGGCGAGGATCAGACGTTGGCTCAGGTTGGAGTTTCTGTGCATGACTGCCCCTTCATGAACGGTGCGGAATCTCAAGGCCATGGAGGTTTTCCACGTTGGGAGTTGTGGGATGCCCCCTTCAAGGATTTCTTCTCAGGGACAATGAGACCTCTTGAGCTGCTCCAGGACATCCCATATGGAATGACTCCAGAGCACCGTTGGAGAATGTATGCCAGGGAAGCCCGCCTCGCATTCCAATTGTCTCCAAGCAACAAGACAGTTGAGATCTGATGGCGCATCGGGAGCAACTGGGGTGGCTGAGTTGAAATGGCCTTTCCTGAGGATGGTGCTAAAGTGTGTTTGTGTCCATGAGGGCCTTGGAATAAGGCGGGGGCACCGGGACCCTGAAGTATTCTCCTAAGCTTTTGACCTATCACCCATGCACAAGTTTCCTTGTTGAGACGAGATTTGTTCTGATGGGTGCCTCAAGAAACCCCATATGCTGCTATTGGAATCCAGACTTTTGAGGAGACATGCCTGTAAACCAAGCAATGGATCCGATTATGGCCTAGGGTCCTGTCTGGTTCCATCTTCTTCTCTGCAGACATCCATCTATGGTATGAGAGGAGGTAGATGCTCCGCTGGTGTCAGAACGCCCTTCTTTGTCCCGGGAGACCTACACTATTGGGATGGCCTCGGGGACTTTGGAGGGTTCTCCTAATTTGTACAATTTTGGACAATGGAATGGGCAGAATTCCCAAGCATGGGGTAGGCACAGTCCTAATGTCTGGCTCCAGGGACCCTAACCTGGAGGGTGTGTTGCCCGAGACTTTGAGGACAGATCTCTGAAAACACAAACTCAGCTTAGCTTTTGGGACGTAGGTATGGCAGGCCCAATCTACAAACCATGAGAAGAACTCTTAAGGATATGAAGAAAGAGCGAGTCTGAGGTGCTTGCTCAGGCTTTTGTCTCTGGATTTTGTATCAACGATGACCGTGGAATGTGGAGAGGCCTCATGGGCCATGGAAGAATCTTCCTATTGTGGATTTGGCCCGGTCCCAATTGTTATTCGTCAATCTGTGGGATGGGTGGTCTCCTTTCAGTTTTGTTACATCAGGTATCCCAACCAAAGAGGAATTCCAAGGCAGAGCCCTGGGGAAGAGTGAAGGGACAAACAAAACTATGGTAAAATATTGGGGCCTAGGGGCATGGCGGGCCCAATATGCTGTCTCTTCATCCAGCCACTGAGAAGCCTTACTTGAGGACTGGGCTCAGGCTAAGGGTCAAAATGTGTGTTTGTCACCAATGTGGCCCGCCAGCATGGGCGGGGCTTTTTGGGACACACTGGTTTCAACTACACTGAAGTTTGGACGACATGCCAACCACAAGGTCTGTTGCCATGGGGAAGGAGTTCTGATTTCTGCATCATTTTCAACCCTGGGCAGTGGTTGGAGATAAGGTCTAGGTTCTGAAGCCTGAAAACCGCAGTTGGGAAGAGTCGACGACATAAGGCCTTGGAGGGTCTGATGCGCTCAGTGTGCGGTCAGCTGCCTGGGAGTTGGTCAGGAGGTTCGGGCTCAGGTTGTGTCAGACAGTGCATTAGTGCCCAGGTTAGACTATATAATTTGGGTACAGTCGAGTGCCGTGTAGGTTGATCATCCTTTGAGGTGCCTGTGCAGCTCATTAGGCGAGATATTTTTTCTAGGGGGCAGGCAGAGTGCTGCATTGTGGGTCCGGAATTGCCAAACGTGAGGGCTTCTCCGCCAGGAGTGTGAGGACAGAGGTCTGAGAACACAAGCTAGACTTGGGCTTCAGGACGAGTGCACGGTAGGTACCCCAGCAGATCTATACCAGTATCTCATGCATCTGAAGTCACGGCGAGGATCAGACGTTGGCTCAAGTTGGAGTTTATTTGCATGACTGCCCCTCCATGAACGGAGCGGAATCCCAAGGCCATGGAGGTTTTCCCACGTTGGGAGATGTGGGATGCCCCCTTCAAGGATTCTGTCTGTGGGACAATTGAGACCTGTTTGCGAGCTCCAGGTCATCCCATATGGAAGGACTCCAGAGCACGGTTGAGGATGGATGCCAGGGATCCCGCCTCACATTCCAATTGACTTCTAGCAACAAGTCAGTTGAGATCAGATGACTCCGCCGGAGCAACCGGGGTGGCTGAGTTGAAATGGATTTTCCTGAGGATGGGGACTAATGTGCGTTTGTGTCCATGAGGGCCTTGCCATGGGGCCGTGGCACCGGGAACCTGAAGTATTCTCCTAAGATTTTGACATAGCTCCCATGCACAAGTTTCCTTGTGGAGACGAGATTTGTTCTGATGGGTGCCTCAGGAAACCCCCTATGCTTGTATTGGGATCCAGGCTTTTGAGGAGACATGCCTGTAAACCAAGCAATGGATCCGATTATGGCCTAGGGTCCTGTCTGGTTCCATCTTCTTCTCTGCGGACATCCATCTATGGTATGAGAGGAGGTAGATGCTCAGCTGGTGTCAGACCGCCCTTGTTTGACCCGGGATATCTCCACTATTGGGATGGCCTCAGGGACTTTGAAGGGTTCTCCTAATTTGTACGATTTTGGACAATGGAATGGGCAGAATTCCCATGCATGGGGTAGGCACCGTCCTAATGTGTGGCTCCAGGGACCCTAACCTGGAGGGTGTGTGGCCCAAGACTTTGAGGATAGAAGTCTGAAAACACAACCTCAGCTTAGGTTTGG
Source organism: Mustela nivalis (assembly GCF_964662115.1). Classification (NCBI taxonomy): domain Eukaryota; kingdom Metazoa; phylum Chordata; class Mammalia; order Carnivora; family Mustelidae; genus Mustela; species Mustela nivalis. Next base: position 192,337 of record NW_028135714.1, on the reverse strand, counting down.
GGACGTAGGTATGGCAGGCCCAATCTGGAAACCATGAGAAGAACTCTTCAGGATATGAAGAAAGAGCGAGTCTGAGGCGCTTGCTCAGGCTTTTGTCTCTGGATTTTGTATCAACGATGGCCGTGGAATGTGGAGAGTCCTGATGGCCATGGACGAATCTTCCTCTCTGTGGATATGGCAGGGTACCAATTGTTATTCGTCAACCTGTGGGATGGGAGGTCTCCTTTCAGTATTGTTCCCTCAGGTGTCCCAGCCAAAGAGGATATCCAAAGCAGAGCCCTGGGGAACAGTGAAGGGACAAACAAAACTATGGTAAAAAATTGGGGCCTAGGGGCATGACAAGCCCAATATGCTATCTCTTCATCCAGCCACTGAGAAGCCACACTTGAGGAGTGGGCTCAGGAGGAGGGTCACAATGTGTGTTTGTCACCAATGTGGCCCGCGAGCATGGGCGGGGTTTCATGGGACAAACTGGTTTTAACTACACTGAAATTTGGACAACATGCCAATCACAGGGTCCCTTGCCATAGGGAAGGAGTTCTGATTTCTGCATTATTTTCAACCCTGGGCAGTAGATGGAGATAAGGTCTAGGTTCTGAAGCCTGAAAACCGCAGTTGGGAAGAGATGAAGACCTAAGGCCATGGCGGGTCTGATGTGCTCAGTGTGTGGTCAGCTGCCTGGGGGTTGGTCAGGAGGATCGGGCTCAGGTTGTGTCAGACTGTTCATTAGTTCACAGGTTAGACTATGTAATTGGGTACAGTCGAGTGCCGTGTAGTTTGATCCACATTTTAGGTGCCTGGGTAGCTCAATAGGCAAGATATTTTTTCTAGAGAGTAGGCAGAGTGCTGCATTGTTGGTCCGGAATTGCCAAACTAGAGGGCTTTGGCCAGGAGTGTGAGGACTGAAATCTGAGAACACAAGCTAGACTTGGGCTTCAGGCCGAGGGCACGGCATGTACCCCCTGCAGATCTGAACCAATATCTCATGCATCTGAATTCACAGCGAGGATCAGACATTGGCTCAGGTTGGAGTTTCTTTGCATGACTGCCCCTTCATGAACGGAGCGGAATCTCAAGGCCATAGAGGTTTTCCCACGTTGGGAGTTGTGGGATGCCCCCTTCAATGATTCCTTCTGCGGTACAATTGAGACCTGTTTGTGAGCTCCAGGACATCCCATATGGAAGAACTCCAGAGCACCGTTTGAGGATGGATGCCAGGGATCCTGCCTCACATTCCAATTGTCTCCTAGCAACAAGTCAGTTGAGATCTGATGGCTCTGCCGATGCAACCGGGGTGGCTGAGTTGAAATGGAATTTCCCGAGGATGGGACCTAATGTGTGTTTGTGTCTATGAGGGCCTTGGAATGAGGCGGTGGCCCCGGGACCCTGAAGTATTCTCCTAAGCTTTTGACATAGCTCCCATGCACATGTTTCCTTGTGGAGACGAGATTTGTTCTGATGGGTGCCTCAGGAAACACCCTATGCTAGTATTGGAATCCAGGCTTTTGAGGAGACATGCCTGTAAACCAAAGCAATGGATCCGATTGTGACCTAGGTTTCTTTCTGGTTCCATCTTCTTCAATGGGGACATCCATCTATGGTATGAGTGGAGGTAGATGCTCAGCTGTTTTCAGACCGCCCTTGTTTGTCCTGGTAGACATACAGTATTGGGATGGCCTCGGGGACATTGGAGGGTTCTCCTAATTTGTACGAATTTGGACAATGGAATGGGCAGAATTCCCATGCATGGGGTAGGCACATCCTAATGTGTGGCTGCAGGGGTCTCAGACGTGAGGTTGTGTGGCACAGGACTTTGAGGACAGAAGTCTGAAAACACATTCTCAGCTTAGGTTTGGGGACGTAGGTATGGCAGGCCCAATCTACAAACCATGGGAAGAACACTTCAGGATATGAAGAAAGAGCGAGTCTGGGGCGCTTGCTCAGGCTTTTGTCTCTGGATTTTGTATCAACAATAGCCGTGGAATGTGTATGGAGGACTCATGGGCCATGGACGAATATTCCTCTCCTTGGATTTGGCCCGGTCCCAATTGTTTTTCGTCTGTCTGTGGGATGGGAGGTCTCCTTTCAGGTATGTTACCTCAGGTGGCCCAACCAAAGAGGAATTCCAAAGCAGAGCCCTGGGGAAGAGTGAACGACAACCCAAACATTGGTAAAAAAAAATTGGGGCCTAGAGCATGGCAGGCCCAATATGCTGTCTCTTCATCCAGCCACTGAGAGGCCTTACTTGAGAACTGGGCTCAGGCTGAGGGTCTCAAAGTGTGTTGGTGAACAATGTGGTCCGTGAGCATGGGCGGGGCCTCATGGGCCACACTGGGTTCAACTACACTGAACTTTGGACAACATGTCAATCACAAGGTCTCTTGCCATGGTGAAGGAGTTCTGATTTCTGCATCATTTTCAACCCTGGGCAGTGGTTGGAGATAAGGTCTAGGTGAAGCCTGAAAACCGCAGTTGGGAAGAGATGACGACATAAGGCCATGGCGGGTCTGATGTGCTCACTGTGCGGTCAACTGCCTGGGTGTTGGTCAGGAGGGTCAGGCTCATGTGGTGTCAGACAGTGCATTAGTGCCCAGCTTAGACTGTATAATTTCGGTAGAGTTGAGAGCCGTGTAGGTTGATCCTCATTTGAGGTGACTGGGCAGCTCATTAGGCAAAATATTTTTTCAAGAGGGCAGGCAGAGTGCTGCATTGTGAGTCCGGAATTGCCAAACTTGAGGGTCTGGGCCAGGAGTGTGAGGACATAAGTCTGAGAACACAAGCTAGACTTGGGCTTAGGCCTAGGGCAAGGCAGGTACCCCCTGCAGATCTGAAACGGTATCTCATGCATCTGAAATCATGGCAAGGATCCAACGTTGGCTCAGGTTGGAGTTTCTTTGCAAGACTGCCCCTTCATTAAAGGAACGGAATCTCAAGGCCATAGAGGTTTTCAGAGGTTGGGAGTTGTGGGATGCGCCCTTCAAGGATTCCTTCTGCGGGACAATTGAGACCTGTTGGACAGCGCCAGGACTTCCCATATGGAATGACTACAGAGCACTGTTCGAGGATGGATGTCAGGGAAGCCCTCCTCGCATACCAATTGTCTCCTAGCAACAAGACAGTTGAGGTCTGATAGCTCTGCGGGAGCAACCAGTGTGGCTGCGTTGAAATGGACTTTCCCGTGAATGGGGCCTAATGTGTGTTTGTGTCCATGAGGGCCTTGGAATGAAGCGGTGGCATCGGGACGCTGAAGTATTCTCCTAAGCTTTTGACATAGCTCCCATGGACAAGTTTCCTTGTGGAGACGAGATTTGTTCTGATGGGTGCCTCAGGAAACCCTCTATGCTTGTATTGGAATCCAGGGTTTTGTGGAGATATGCCTGTAAACCAAAGCAATGGATCCGATTATGGCCTAGGGTCTTGCCTGGTTTCATCTTCTTCTCTGGGGACATCCATCTATGGTATGAGTGGAGGTAAATGCTCAGCTGGTGTCAGACCGCCCTTGTTGTCACGGGATACCTCCACTATTGGGATGGCCTCGGGGACTTTGGAGTGTTCTCCTAATTTGTATGATTTTGGACAATGGAATGGGCAGAATTCCCATGCATGGGGTAGGCACAGTCCTAATGTGTGGCTCCAGGGGCCCCAGCCTGGAGGGTGTGTGGCCCAAGACTTTGAGGACAGATGTCTGAAAACACAAACTCAGCTTAGGTTTGGGGACGTAGGTATGGCAGGTCCAATCTACAATCCATGAGAAAAACTCTTCATGATATAAAGAAAGAGCGGGTCTGAGGTGCTTGCTCAGGCTTTTGTCTCTGGATTTTTTATGAGAGATGGCCGTGGAATATGGGGAGGCCTCATGGGCCTTGGACGAATCTTCCTCTCTGTGGATTTGGCCCCGAACCAATTGTTTTTCGTCAATCTGTGGGATGCAATGTCTCCTTTCAGGTTTGTTAACTCAGGTGTCCCAACCAAAGAGGAATTCCAAAGCAGAGCCCTGGGGAAGAGTGAAGGAACAACCCAAACTATGGTTAAAATTTGGGGCCTATGGGCATGGCAGGCCCCATATGCTGTATCTTCATCCAGCAACTGAGAGGCCTTACTTGAGGACTGGGCTCAGGCTGAGGGTCACAATGTGTGTTGCTGACCAATGTGGCCCACGAGCATGGGCGGGGCCTCATGGGCCACACTGGTTTCAACTACATGGAACGTTTGACAACATGCCAATCACAAGGTTTCTAGCCATGGGGCAGGAGTTCTGATTTCTGCATCATTTTCAAACCTGGGCGGTGGTTGGAGATAAGATCTAAATTCTGAAGCCTGAAAACCGCAGTTGGGAAGAGATGACGACCTAAAGGCATGGCAGGTCTTACGTGCTCAGTGTGCGGTCAGGTGCCTGGGTGTTGGTCAGGAGGTTCGGGCTCAGGTTGTGTCAGACAGTGCATTAGTGCCCAGGTTAGACTATATAATTTGGGTACAGTCGAGTGCCCTGTACGTTTATCCTCCTTTGAGGTGCCTGGCAGCTCATTCGGCAAGATATTTTTTCTAGAGGGCAGGCAGAGTGCTGCATTGTGAGTTCGGAATTGCCAAACTTGAGGGCTTCTGGGCCAGGAGTGCGAGGACAGAATCCTGATTACACAAGCTAGATTTGGGCTTTAGGCCGAGCACACGTCATGTACCCCCTGCAGATCTGAAACAATATCTCAATCAAATGAAGGCACGGCGATGATCAGACGATGGTTCAGGTTGGAGTTTCTGTGAATGACTGCCCTTTATGAACGGAGCTGAGTCTCAAGGCTATGGAGGTTTTCCCACGTTGGGAGTTGTGGGATGCCCCCTTCAAGGATTCCTTCTGCGGGACAATTGAGAACTGTTGCGCAGTTCCAGGACATCCCATATCGAAAGACTCCAGAGCACCGTTCGAGGATGGATGCTATGGAATCCCGCCTTGCATTCCAATTGTCTCCTAGCAAAAGACACTTGAGATCGGATGACTATGCAGGAGCAACCGGGGTGGCTGTGTTGTAATGGACTTTCCTGATTTAGCCCGGTCCCAATTGTTTTTTGTCAATCTGTGGAATGGGAGGTCTCCTCTCAGGTTTGTTACCTCAGGTGTCCCAACCAAAGAGGAATTCCAAAGCAGAGCCCTGGGGAAGACTGATTGGACAACCTAAACTTTGGATAAAAATTTGGGCCTAGAGGCAGGGCAGGCCGAATATGCTGTATCTTCATCCAGCCACTGAGAGGCCTGACTTGAGGACTGGGCTCAAGCTGAGGGTCACAATGTGTGTTGGTGACCAATGTGGAACACGTGCATGGGCGCGGCCTCATGGGCCACACTGGTTTCAAGTACACTGAACTTTGGACAACATGCCAATCACAAGTTTCTTGCCATGGGGAAGGAGTTCTGATTTCTACATTATTTTCAACCCTGGGCAGTGGTTGGAGATAAGGTCTAGGTTCTGAAGCCTGAAAACCGCAGTTGGGAAGAGATGACGACCTAAGGCCATGGCGGGTCTGATGTGCACGTGTGCGGTCAACTGCCTGGGTGTTGGTCAGGAGGATCGGGCTCAGGTTGTTTCAGACTGTTCATTAGAGCCCAGGTTTGCCTGTATAATTTGGGTACATTCGAGTGCCGTGTAGGTTGATCCTCATTTGAGGTGCCTGGGCAGCTCATTAGGCAATATATATTTTCTAGTGGGCAGGCAGAGTGCTGCATTGTGGGTCAGGAATTGCCAAACTTGAGGGCTTCTGGGCCAGGAGTGTGAGGACAGAAGTCTGAGAACACAAGCTAGACTTGGGCTTCAGGCCAAGGGCATGGCAGGTACCCCCTGCAGATCTGAACCAGTATCTCATGCATCTGAAGTGACGGCGAGGATCAGACGGTGGCTCAGCTTTGAGTTTTTCTGCATGACTGTCCCTTCATGAACGGAGCGGAATCTCAAGGCCATGGAGGTTTTCCAAGGTTGGGAGATGTGGGATGCCGCCTTCAAGGATTCCTTCTGGGGGACAATTGAGACCTGTTGGGCAGTGCCAGGAATTCCCATATGGAATGACTCCAGAGAACCGTTCGAGGATGGATGCCAGGGAAGGCCGCCTCGCAACCCTATTGTCTCCAAGCAACAAGAGAGTTGAGATCTTATGGCTCTGTGGGAGCAACCGGGGTGGCTGAGTTGAAATGGACTTTCCTGAGGATGGTGACTAATGTGTGTTTGTGTCCATGTGGGCCTTGGAATGGGGCGGTGGCACCGGGACCCTGAGGTATTCTCCTAAGCTTTTGACATAGCTCCCATGGACAAGTTTCCTTGTGGAGACGAAATTTTTTCTGTTGGGTGCCTCAGAAAACTCCCTATGCTGGTATTGGAATCCAGACTTTTGAGGAGACATGCTTGTAAACCAAAGCAATGATCCTATTATGGCCTAGGGTCCTGTCTGGTTTCAACTTCTTTTCTGGGTACATCCCTCAATGGTATGAGTGGAGGTTAATGCTCAGCTGGTGTCAGACCGCTCTTGTTTGTCCCGGGATACCTCCACTATTGGGATGGCCTCAGGGACTTTGGAGGGTGCTCCTAATTTGTAAGATTTTGGACAATGGAATGGGAAGAATTCCCATGCATGGGGTAGGCACAGTCCTAATGTGTGGCTCCAGGGGCCCCAGCCTGGAGAGTGTGTGTCCCAGGACTTTGAGGACAAAAGTCTGAAAACAAACTCAGCTTAGGTTTGGGGACGTAGGTATGGCAGGCCCAATCTACAAACCATGAGAAGAACTTTTCAGGATATGAAGAAAGAGCGAGTCTGAGGAGCTTGCTCAGGCTTTTGTCTCTGGATTTTGTATCAACAATGGCCCTGGAATGTGGGGTGGCCTCATGGGCCATGGACGAATCTTCCTTTCTGTGGATTTGGCCCGGTCCCAATTTTTTTTCGTCAATCTGTGGGATGGGACGTCTCCTTTCAGGTTTGTTACCTCAGGTGTCCAAACCAAAGAGGAATTCCAAAGCAGAGCCCTGGGGAAGAGTGAACGACAACCCAAACATTGGTAAAAAATTGGGGCCTAGGGGCATGGCAGGCCCAATATGCTGTCACGTCATCCAGCCACTGAGAGGCCTTACTTGAGGACTGGGCTCAGGCTGAGGGTCACAATGTGTGTTGGTGACCAGTGTGGCCCACGAGCATGGGCGGGGCCTCATGGGCCCCACTGGTTTCAACTACACTAAACTTTGGACAACATACCAATCACAAGGTTTCTTACCATGGGGAAGGTGTTCTGATTTCTGCATCATTTTCAACCCTGTGCAGTGGTTGGAGATAAGGTCTAGGTTCTGAAGCCTGAAAACCGCAGTTGGGAAGAGATGATGCCCTAAGGCCATGGCGAGTTTGACGGGCTCAGTGTGCGGTCAGCTGTTTGAGTGTTGGTCTGGAGTTTCGGGCTCAGGTTGTGTCAGACAGTGCATTAGTGCCCAGGTTAGACTATATAATTTGGGTACAGTCGAGTGCCGTTTAGGTTTATCCTCATTTGAGTTGCCTGGGCAGCTAAGTAGGCAAGATATTTTTTCTAAAGGGCAGGCAGCGTGCTGCATTGTGGGTCTGGAATTGCCAAACCTGAGTTCTTCTGGTACAGGAGTATGAGGACAGAAGTCTGAGAACACAAGCTAGACTGGGGAGTCAGGCTGAGGGCATGGCAGGTACCCCCTGCAGATATGAACCAATATCTCATGCATCTGAAGTCACGGCGAGGATCAGACATTGGCTCAGGTTGGAGATTCTGTGCATGACTACCCCTTCATGAACGGAGCGGAGTCTCAAGGCCATGGAGTTTTCCCACGGTGGGAGTTGTGGGATGCCCTCTTCAAGGATTCCTTCTGCGGGAGAATTGAGAACTTTTGGGCAGCTCCAGGACTTCCCATATGGAATGACTCCAGAGCACCGTTTGAGGATGGATACCAGGGAAGCCCCCCTCTCAACCCTATTGTTTCTTAGCAACAAGACAATTGTGATCTGATGGCTCTGCTGGAGAAACCGGGGTGGCTGAGTTGAAATGGACTTTCCTGAGGATGGGGCCTAATGTGTGTTTGTGTCCATGAGGGCCTTGGAATGGGGCAGTGGCACCGGGACCCTGAAGTATTCTCCTAAGCTTTTGACATAGCTCCCATGCCCATGTTGGCTTGTGGAGACGAGATTTGTTCTGATGGGTGCCTGAGGAAACCCCCAATGCTGCTATTGGAATCAGGCTTTTGAGGAGACATGCCTGTAAACCAAAGCAATGGATCTGATTATTGCCTAGGGTCCTGTCCGGTTCAAACTTCTTCTCTGGGGACATCCATCTATGGTATGAGTGGAGGTCGATGCTCAGATGGTGTCAGACCGCCCTTGTTTTTCCCGGGTGACCTACATTATTGGGATGGCCTCGGGGACTTTGGAGGGTTCTCCTAATTTGTACGATTCTGGACAATGGAATGGGCAGAATTCCCATGCATGGGGTAGGCACAGTACGAATGTGTGGATCCAGGGGCCAAGCCTGGAGGGTGTGTGTCCCAGGACTTGGAGGACAGAATTCTGAAAACACAAACTCAGCTTAGGTTGGGGACGTAGGTATGGCAGGCCCAATCTAAAAACCATGAGAAGAACTCTTCAGGATATGAAGAAAGAGCGAGTCTGAGGTGCTTGCTCAGGCGTTTGTCTCTGGATTTTGTATCATGATGGCCGTGGAATGTGGGGAGTCCTCATGGGCCATGGACGAATCTTCCTCTATGTGGATTTGGCCCGTTCTCAATTGATTTTCGTCAAGCTGGGGGATGGGAGGTCTCCTTTCAGGTTTGTTACCTCAGGTGTCCCAACCAAAGAGGATTTCCAAAGCAGAGCCCTGGGGAGGAGTGAAGGGACAACCCAAACTATGGTTAAATATTGGGGCTTAGGGGAAAGGCAGGCCCAATATGCTGTCTCGTCATCCAGCCACTGAGAGGCCTTACTTGAGGACTGGGCTCAGGCTGAGGGTCACAATGTGTGTTTGTGAACAATGTGGTCCGTGAGCATGGGCGGGGCCTCATGGGCCACACTGGGTTCACTACACTGAACTTGGGACAACATGCCAATCACAATGTTTCTTGCCATGGGGAAGGAGTTCTGATTTCTGCATCATTTTCAACCCTGGGCAGTGGTTGGAGATAAGGTCTAGGTTCTGAAGCCTGAAAGACGCTGTTGGGAAAAGATGACGACATAAGGCCATGGCGGGTCTGATGTGCTCACTGTGCGGTCAGCTGCCTGGGTGTTGGTCAGGAGGTTCAGGCTCATGTGGTGTCAGACAGTGCATTAGTGCCCAGGTTAGACTGTATAATTTGGATACAGTCGAGTGCCGTGTAGGTTTATACTCATTTGTGGTGCCTGGGCAGCTCATTAGGCAAAATATTTTTTCTAGAGGGCAGGCAGAGTGCTGCATTTAGGTCCGGAACTGCCAAACTTGAGGGCTTCTGGGCCAGGAGTGTAAGGACAGAAGTCTGAGAACACAAGCTAGACTTGGGCTTCAGGCCGAGGTCATCGCAGGTACCCCTTGTAGATCTGAGTCTTTATCTCATGCATCTGAAGACATGGCGAGGAGCAGACGTTGGCTCAGGTTGGAGTTTCTGTGCAAGACTGCCCCTTCATAAAAGGAACGGAATCTCAAGGCCATAGAGGTTTTCAGAGGTTGGGAGTTGTGGGATGCGCCCTTCAAGGATTCCTTCTGCGGGACAATTGAGACCTGTTAGGCAGCGCCAGGACTTCCCATATGGAATGACTACAGAGCACCGTTAGAGGATGGATGTCAGGGAAGCCCGCCTCGCATTCCAATTGTCTCCTAGCAACAAGACAGTTGAGATCTGATGGCTCTGCGGGAGCAACCGGGGTGGCTGATTTGAAAGGGACTTTCCTGAGAATGGGGCCTAATGTGCGATTGTGTCCATAGGGGCCTTGGAATGGGGCGGTGGCACCGGGACCCTGAAGTATTCTTTTAAGCTTTGACATAGCTCCCATGCACAAGTCTCCTTTTGGACACCAGATTTGTTCTGATGGGTGCCTAAGGAAACACCTTATGCTGGTATTGGAATCCAGGCTTTTGAGGAGACAGGCCTGTAAACCGAAGTAATGGATCCGATTATGGCCTAGGGTCCTGTCTGGATCAATCTTCTTCACTGGAGTCATCCATCTGTGGTATGAGTGGAGGTAGATGCTCAGCTGGTGTCAGACCACCCTTGTTTTTCCCGGAGACCTCCACTATTGGGATGGCCTCGGGGACTTTGGAGTTTTCTCCTAATTTGTACGATTTTGGACAATGGAATGGGCAGAATTCCAATGGATGGGTAGGCACAGTCCTAATGTGTGGCTCCAGGGACCCCAGCCTGGAGGGTGTGTGTCCCAGGACTTTGAGGACAGAAGTCTGAAAACACAAACTCAGCTTAGGTTTGAGGTCGTAGGTATGGCAGGCCCGATCTAAAACCATGAGAAGAACTCTTCAGGATTTGAAGAAATGCGAGTCTGCGGCGCTTGCTTAGGCTTTTGTCTCTGGATTTTGATTCAGCGATGGCCGTGGAATGTGGGGGGCCTCATAGGCCATGGACGATTCTTCCTCTCTGTGGATTGGCCCGGTCCCAATTCTTTTCGTCAATCTGTGGGATGGGAGGTCTCCTTTCAGGTTTGTTACCTCAGGTGTCCCCACCAAAGAGGAATTCCAAAGCAGAGCCCTGGGGAAGAGTGAAGGACAACCCAAACTATGGTTAAAAATTGGGGCCTAGGGGCATGACAGGCCCAATATGCTTGAGGACTTGGTTCAGGCTGAGGGTCACAATGTGTGTTTGTGACCAATGTGGCCCACGAGCATGGGCGGGGCCTCATGGGACACACTGGTTTCAACTACACTGAATTTTGGACAACATGCCAATCACAAGGTTTCTTGCTATGGGGAAGGAGTTCTGATTTCTGCATCATTTTCAACCCTGGGCAGTGGTTGGAGATAAGGTCTAGGTTCTGAAGACTGAAAAGAGCAGTTGGGAAGAGATGACGACCTAAAGCCAGGGCGGGTCAGACGTGCTCAGTGAGCGGTCAGCTCCCTGAGTGTTTGTCAGGAGGTCGGGCTCAGGTTGTGTCTGACAGTGCTTTAGTGCCCTGGTTAGACTATATAATTTGGGTACAGTAGAGTGCTGTGTAGGTTGATCCTCATTTGAGTTGCCTGGGCTGCTCATTAGGCAAGATATTTTTTCTAGAGGGCAGGCAGAGTGCTGCATTGTGGGTTTGGAATTGCCAAACTTGAGGGCTTCTGGGCCAGGAGTGTGAGGACATAAATCTGGCCCAAGCTAGACTTGGGCTTCAGGCCGAGGGCACGGCAGGTACCCCCTGCAGATCTGAACCAATATCTCATGCATCTGAAGGCACAGCGAGGATCAGACGTTGGCTCCGTTTGGAGTTTCTATACATGACGGCCTCTTCATGAACGGTGCGGAATCTGAAGGTCATGGAGGTTTTCCCGGGTTGAAAGTTGTGGGATGCCCCCTTAAAGGATTCCTTCTGCGGGACAATTGAGACCTGATGGGCAGCTCCAGGACATCCCATATGGAATGACTCCAGATCAACCTTCGAGGATGGATGCCAGGGAAGCCGGCCTCGCATTCCAATTGTCTCCTAGCGACAAGACACTAGAGATTGGATGGCTCTGCAGGAGTAACCGGGTTGGCTAGTAGAAATGGATTTCCCGAGGATGGGACCTAATGTGTGTTTGTGTCCATGAGGGCCTTGGATAGGGCGGTGGCACCATTCCCTGAAACATTCTCCTAAGCTTTTGAATTAGCTCCCATGCACAAGTTTACTTGTGGAGACCAGATGTGTTGTGATGAGTGCATCAGGAAACCACTTATGCTGGTATTGGAATCCAGGCTTTTGAGGAGACAAGCCTGTAAACCAAAGCAATGGATCCGATTATGGCCTAGGGTCCTGTCTGGTTCCATCTTCTTCTCTAGGACTTCCATCTATGGTATGATAGGAGGCAGATTCTCAGCTGGTGTCAGACTGCCCTTGTTTGTCCCGGGAGACCTCCACTATTGGGATGGCCTCGAGGACATTGGAGGGTTCTCCTAATTTTTATGATTTTGGACAATGGAATGGGCAGATTCTCATGGATTGGGTAGGCAAAGTCCTGATGTGTGGCTCCAGGGGCCCCAGCCTGGAGGGTGTGTGGCCCAGGAATTTGAGGACAGAAGTCTGAAAACACAAACTCAGATTATGTTTGGGGACGTAGGTATGGCAGGCCTGATCTAAAACCATGAGAAGAACTCTTCAGTGTTGAAGAAAGTGCGAGTCTGAGGCGCTTGCTCAGGCTTTTGTCTCTGGATTTTGTATCAGCGATGACCTTGGATTGTCGGGGAGGCCACATGGGCCATGGCCGAATCTTCATCTCTGAGGATCTGGCCCGAACCCCAATTGTTTTTTGTCAATCTGTGGGATGGGGGACTCCTTTTAGTTTTGTTATCTCAGGTGTCCCACCAAAAGAGGAATTCCAAAGCAAAGCCGTGGGGAAGACTGAAGGGACAACCCGAAATATGGTTAAAATTTGGGGCCTAGGGGCATGAGAGCCCAATATGCTATCTCTTCATCCAGACACTGAGAGGCCTTACTTGAAGACTGGGCTCAGTCTGAGGGTCACAATGTGTGTTTGGGACCAATGTGGCCCTTGAGCATGCGTGGTTCCTCATGGGCCACACGGGTTTCAACTACACTGAAAGTTGGACAACATGCCAACCACAATGTTTCTTTCCATGGGGAAGGAGTTCTGATTTTTGCATCACGTTCAACCCTGGGCAGTGATTGGAGATAAGGTCTAGGTTCTGAAGCCTGAAAACCGAGGTTGGGAAGAGATGACACCTAAGGCCATGTCGGCTCGATGTGCTCAGTGTGTGGCCAGCTGTCTGGGTGGGGCCAGGAGGTCCAGGATCAGGCTGTGTCAGAAAAGGCTTTAGTTCCCTGGTCAGCCTATGTATTTGGGTTACAGCCAAGGTAGGTGCAGGTTGATCCTCACTTGGGGTTACTGGGTAGCCCCAGAGGACAATGTTTTTCTTCTGGAGGGCAGGCAGAGTGCTGCATTATAGTTCTGGATTGCCAAACTAGAGGGCTTGTGGGCTTGAAGTGTAAGGAAAGAAGTCTGAGAACACAAGCTAGGCTTATGTTTCTCGGTGAGGACATGGCAGGCACAATCTACAGACCTGAATCGCCATCTCGTGCATCTGAAGTCAGGGCAAGGATCAGACGATCGCTCAGGTTGGAGTTTCTGTCCCTGATTGCTGCTTCACGAAGGGGGGGCATAACGAGGCCATGGGGGTTTTCCCACGATGGGAGTTGTGAGAAGCTCCAAACTGCAGAGAGTCTTCTGCAGGACAATTGAGACCTGTTGTTTGGCTCCAGGCCAATGATTCTGAGCAGGGTTCTAAGGATGGATGGCTGGGTAGCCCACCTCGCATTCCAATTGTCTCCTAGCAACAAGACAGGTTAGATCTGCTGTATCTGGGGGAGCAACCGAGTAGGCTGAGTTGAAATGGACTCCCCTGTGGATGGGTCGTAATGTGCTTTTGTGTCTATGGAGACCTTGGAATGAAGCGGTGGCACTGGGGCCCTGAAGGGTTCTCCTAAACAGAGGCTTTGACACGGCTCCAACGTGCAAGTTTCCCATGTGTAGATGAGATGTTTTCTGATGGGTGAGTCAAGAAACAGCCATATTGGTTTTGAAATCCAGGCCTCTGAGGAGAGATGCCTGGAAACCAAAGGAATGGATCTGAATAGTGCCTAGGGGCCTGTTCTTTCGTTTTTACCTCTGGGGACATCTGTCTATGGGTCTGAGTGCAGGTACGTGCTCAGTAGGGCTCAGATTGCCCCTGTTTTTCCTGGGAAGCCACCACTATTGAGATGGATCAGGGACTTTGGAGCTTTGTCCTATTAGAAGCGTACTGGCCATTGGAACGGGCACACACAATTCCCTTGGAGAGGGCAAGTACAGTCCTCAGGTTTGGCTCCAGGGGCCTGAGCCTGTAGGTTGTGTAGGCCAGGGCTGTTTGGACAGTTGTCTGAAAACACAAACTCGGCTTATGTTTCGCTTCAAAGGAATGTCAGGACGATCTACAGACCATGAGGAGACCTCTTCGGAATTTGAAAAAAGGGCAAGTGTGAGGCTCTTGCTCAAGTTCTTGTCTCTGGATATCGTGTCACTCATGGTCGTGAATTTCTGGGTGACTTCATGGGAAATGGACGAGTCTTACTCTCTGGTGGTTTGGCCCCGTACAAAGAGTTTGGGGTCATTCTGTGGGATGGAAAAGTCCGTTTCTTGTTTTCTTTTTTAACCTCAGGTTTCCCACCAAATGAGGGATTCCAGAGTAGAGCCCTGGGGAGGGGCGACTGGACAATCAGAAATCTGATTAAAAATTGGGGCCTAGGGACATGACAAGCCCATTATGACATCTAATGGTCCAGCCACTGAGAGGACTTACTAGAGGACAGTACTTATACTGAGGGTCACAATGCGTGTTTATGCCCTCGTCGCACTCAAGAATGGTCGGGGCCTCAGGGTGAATGCTGGTTTCTCCTACACTGAACGTTGGACAACATGCAGATCTGAACCAATATCTCATGCATCTGAAGTCAGGGCGAGGATCAGACGTTGGCTCAGGTTGGAGTTTCTGTGCCTGACGGCCGCTTCATGAAGGGAGCGGAATCTCGAGGCCATTGAGGTTTTCCCACGTTGGGAGTTTTGGGATGCCCCCTTCAAGGCTTCCTTCTGCGGGACATTTGAGACCTGTTGGACAGCTCCAGGACATCCCATATGGAATGACTCCAGAGCACCGTTCGCGGATGGATGCCTGGGAAGCCCGCCTCCCATTTCCAGTTGTCTCCTAGCAACAAGACAGTTTAGATCTGATGGCTCTGCTGGATCAACCGGGGTGGCTGAGTTGAAATGGACTTACCTGAGAATGGGTCCTACTGTGTTTTTGTTTCCATGAGGGCCTTGGAATGGGGCGGGGGCACCGGGACCCTGAAGTACTCTCCTAAGCTTTGGACGTGGCTCCCATGCACAGGTTTCCTTGTGGAGACGAGATGAGTTCTGATGGGTGCCTCAGGAAAACCCTTTGCTCGTATTGGAATCAGGCTTTTGAGGACACATGCCTGTAACCCAAAGCAATGGATCCTATTATGGCCTAGAGTCCTGTCTGGTTCAATCTTCTTCTCTGGGGACATCCATCTATGGGATGAGTGGAGGTCGAATATCAGCTGGTGTCAGACAGCCCTTGTTCGTTCCGGGCGACCTACATGATTGGGATTGCCTCAGGGACTTTGGAGGTTTCTCCTAATTTGTATGATTGTGGACCATGGAATGGGCAGAATTCCCATGGATTGGTTGGCACAGCCCTAATGTGTGGCTCCAGGGGCCCAGCCTGGAGGGTGTGTGGCCCAAGACTTTGAGGACAGAAGTCTGAAAACACAAACTCAGGTTAGGTTTGGGGACTTAGGTATGGCAGGCCCGATCTACAAACCATGTGAAGAACTCTTCAGGACATGAAGAAAGTGCGAGTCTGAGGCGCTTGCTCAGGCTTTTGTCTCTGGATTTTGTATCAGCGATGGCCGTGGACTGTCGGGGAGGCCTCATGGGCCATGGACGAATCTTCCTCTCTGAGGATTTGGCCCGATTCCCAATTGCTTTTAGTCAATCTGTGGGATGGGAGGTCTCCTTTCAGGTTTGTTACCTCAGGTGTCCCACCAAAAGAGGAATTCTAAAGCAAAGCCGTGGGAAAGACTGAAGGGACAACCCGAACTATGGTTAAAAATTGGGGCCTAGGGGCATGGCAAGCACAATATGCTATCTCTTCATCCAGCGACTGAGTGGCCTTAGTTGAGGACTGGGCTCAACCTGAGGGTCACAATGTGTGTTTGTGACCAAGGTGGCCCGCGAGCATGGGCGGGGCCTCATGGGCCACACTGGTTTCAACTACACTGAACGTTGGACAACATGCGACCACAAGGTTTCTTGCCATGGGGAAGGAGTTCTGATTTCTGCATCACCTTCAACCCTGCGCAGTGATTGGAGATAACGTCTAGGTTCTGAAACCTGAAAACCGAGGTTGGGAAGAGATGACGACCTAAGGCCACGGCGGCTCGATGTGCTCAGTGTGCGGCCAGCTGTCTGGGAGGGGCCAGGGTGTCCAGGCTCAGGCTGTGTCAGAAAGGGCATTAGTGCCCTGGTCAGCCTATGTATTTGGGGTACAGCCAAGTTCGGTGCAGGTTGATACTCATTTGCGGTTACTGGGTAGCCCCAGAGGACAATGTTTTTCTTCTGGAGGGCAGGCAGAGTGCTGCATTGTAGTTCTGGATTGCCAAACTGGAGGGCTTGTGGGCCAGTAGTCTGACGACAAAAGTATGAGAACACAAGATAGGCTTAGGTTTCTGGGTGAGGCCATGGCAGGCACAATCTACAGACCTGAATCGAGATCTCGTGCATCTAAAGTAAGGGCGAGGATCAGACGAACGCTCAGGTTGGAGTTTCTGTCGCTGATGGCCCCTTCATGAATGGGGGGGCATCACGAGGCCATGGGGGTTTTCCCACGATGGGAGTTGTGAGACGCTCCAAACTGCAGAGAGTCTTCTGCAGGACAATTGAGACCTGTTGTTTGGCTCCAGGCCAATGATTCTGAGCAGGGTTCTAAGGATGGATGGCTGGGTAGCCCACCTCGCATTCCAATTGTCTCCTAGCAACAAGACAGGTTAGATCTCCTGGATCTGTGGGGAGCAACCGAGGACACTGAGTTGAAATGGACACCCCTGGGGATGGGTCCTAATGTGCTTTTGTGTCTATGGAGACCTTGGAATGAAGCGGTGGCACTGGGGCCCTAAAGGGTTCTCCTAAACAAAGGCTTTGACACAGCTCCAACGTGCAAGTTTCCCATGTGTAGATGAGATGTTTTCTGATGGGTGAATCAAGAAACAGCTATATGCTGCTTTTGAAATCCAGGCCTCTGAGGAGAGATGCCTGGAAACCAAAGCAATGGATCAGATTAGTGCCTAGGAGCCTGTTCTTTCCTTTTTACCTCTGAGGACATCTGTCTATGGGTCTGAGTGCAGGTAGGTGCTCAGTTGGGCTCAGATTGCCCCTGTTTTTCCTGGGAAGCCACCACTATTGAGATGGATCAGGGACTTTGGAGGTTTATCCTATTAGAAAGGTTTTGGCCATTGGAATGGGCACACACAATTCCCTTGCAGAGGGCAAGTACAGTCCTCATGTTTGGCTCCAGGGGCTTGAGACTGTAGGTTGTGTAGGCCAGGGCTGTTTGGACAGTTGTCTGAAAACACAACCTCGGCTTATGTTTCGGGTCATAGGTATGGCAGGACTGATCTACAGACCATGAGGAGAACTCTTCGGGATTTGAAAGAAGGGCGAGTGTGAGGCTCCTGCTCAAGTTTTTGTCTCTGGATATCGTGTCACTCATGGTCGTAGAATTTCTGTGTCACTTCATGGGAAATGGACGGGACTTACTCTCTGGTGGTTTGGCCCCGTCCAAAGAGTTTGGGGTCATTCTGTGGGCTGGAAGAAGTCCGTTTTTTGTTGTGTTGTTGTTTTCTTTTTTAACCTCAGGTGTCCCACCAAATGAGTGATTCCAGAGTAGAGCCCTGGGGAGGGGCGACTGGAAAATCAGAAATCTGGTTAAAAATTGGGGCCTAGGGACATATCAAGCCCATTATGACATCTAATGGTCCAGCCACTGAGAGGACTTACTAGAGGACAGGACTCATTCTGTGGGTCCCAATGCGTGTGTATGCCCTCTTCGCACTCAAGAATGGGCGGGGCCTCAGGGTGAATGCTGGTTTCTCCTACACTGAACATTGGAAAACGTGCCAACCACAAGGGTTCTTGCCATGGGTAAGGAGGAGTTCTGATTTCTGCATCACACTCACCCCTGGGCAGTGATTGGAGATAAGGTCTCGGTTCTGAAGCCTGAAACCTGAGGTAGGGAAGAGATGATGCCCTAAGGCCATGGCGGTTTTATGTGCTCAGTGTGCGGTCAGCTTTCTGGGTGTTGGTCAGGAGGTCCCGGCTCAGGTTGTGTTCGACAGTGCATTAGTGCCCAGGTTAGACTATATAATTTGTGTAAAGTCGAGTGCTGTGTAGGTTTATCCTCATTTAAGGTGCCTGGGCAGGTCATGAGGCAATAATTTTTTTTCTAGAGGGCAGGCAGCGTGCTGCATTGTGGGTCCGGAATTTCCTAAATTGAGAGCTTCGGGGCCAGCCAGGAGGATGAGGACGGAAGTCTGAGAAGACAAGCTAGACTTGGGTTTCAGGGCGAGGGCACGGCAGGTACCGCCTGCAGATCTCAACCGATATCTCATGCATCTGAAGTCAGGGCGAGGATAAGACGTTGGCTCAGGTTGGAGTTTCTGTGCATGACGGTCGCTTCATGAAGGGAGCGGAATCTCGGGGCCATTGAGGTTTTCCCACCTTGGGAGTTGTGGGATTCCCCCTTCAAGGATTCCTTCTGCGGGACAATTGATACGTGTTGGACAGCTCCAGGACATCCCATATGGATGATTCCAGAGCACCGTTCGCGGATGTATGCCTGGGCAGCCCGCCTCGCATTCCAGTTGTCTCCTAGCAACAAGACAGTTTAGATCTGATGGCTCTGCTGGAGCAACCGGGGTGGCTTAGCTGAAATGGACTTACCTGAGGATGGGTCCTACTGTGTTTTTGTGTCCATGAGGGCCTTGGAATGGGGCGGTGGCACCGGGACCCTGAAGTACTCTCCAAGCTTTGGACGTGGCTCCCATGCACAGGTTTCCTTGTGGAGACGAGATGAGATCTGATGGGTGCCTCAGGAAAAATCTATGCTCGTATTGGAATCAGGCTTTTGAGGACACATGCCTGTAACCCAAAGCAATGGATCCTATTATGGCCTAGGGTCCTATCTGGTTCAATCTTCTTCTCTGGGGTCATCCATCTATGGTATGAGTGGAGGTCGATTATCAGCTAGTGTCAGACAGCCCTTGTTTGTTCCGGGTGACCTACACTATTGGGATGGCCTCAGGGACTTTGGAGGTTTCTCCTAATTTGTACGATTTTGGACCATGGAATGGGCAGAATTCCCATGGATTGGTTGGCACAGCCCTAATGTGTGGCTCCAGGGGCCCAGCCTGGAGGGTGTGTGGCTCAAGACTTTGAGGTCAGTAGTCTGAAAACACAAACTCAGCTTAGGTTTGGGGACTTAGGTATGGCAGGCGCGATCTACAAACCATGTAAAGAACTCTTCAGGACATGAAGAAAGTGTGAGTCTCAGGCGCTTGCTCAGGCTTTTGTCTCTGGATTTTGTATCAGCGATGGCCGTGGAATGTAGGGGAGGCCATATGGGCCATGGACGAATCTTCCTCTCTGAGGATTTGGCCCGATTCCCAATGGCTTTTCGTCATTCTGTGGGATGGGAGGACTCATTTCAGTTTTGTTACCTCAGGTGTCCCACCAAAAGAGGAATTCCAAAGCATAGCCGTGGGGAAGACTGAAGGGACAACCCGAACTATGGTTAAATTTGGGGCCTAGGTGCATGGCAAGCCCAATATGCTATCTCTTCATCCAGCCACTGAGTGGCCTTACTTGAGGACTGGGCTCAGCCTGAGGGTCACAATGTGTGTTTGTGACCAATGTGGCCCGCGAGCATGGGTGGGGCCTCATGGGCCACACTGGTTTCAACTACACTGAACATTGGAAAACATGCCAACCACAAGGTTTCTTGCCATGGGGAAGGAGTTCTGATTTCTGCATCACCTTCAACCCAGGGCAGTGATAAGAGATAAGGTCTAGGTTCTGAAACCTGAAAACCGAGGTTGGGAAGAGATGACGACCTAAGGCCATGGCGGCTCGATGTGCTCAGTGTGCGGCCAGCTGTCTGGGAGGGGCCAGGGCGTCCAGGCTCAGGCTGTGTCAGAAAGGGCATTAGTGCCCTGGTCAGCCTATGTATTTGGGGTACAGTCAAGGTCGGTGCAGGTTGATCCTCATTTAGGGTTACTGAGTAGCCCCAGAGGACAATGTTTTTCTTCTGGAGGGCAGGCAGAGTGCTGCATTGTAGTTCTGGATTGCCAAACTGGAGGGCTTGTGGGCCAGTAGTCTGACGACAAATGTCTGAGAACACAAGCTAGGCTTAGGTTTCAGTGCGACGGCACGGCAGGTACCCCCTACAGATCTGAACCAATATCTCATGCATCTGAAGTCAGGGCGAGGATCAGACGTTGGCTCAGGTTGGAGTTTCTGTGCATGACGGCCGCTTCATGAAGGGAGTGGAATCTCGAGGCCATTGAGGTTTTCCCACGTTGGGAGTTGTGGGATGCCCCCTTCAAGATTCCTTCTACGGGACAATTGAGACCTGTTGGGCAGCTCCAGGATATCCCATATGGAAGGACTTCAGAGCACCATTCGGGGATGGATGCCAGGGAAGTAGGGCCTCACATTCCAATTGTCTCCTAGCAACAAGACAGTTGAGATCTGATGGCTCTGCGGGAGCAACCGGGGTGGCTGAGTTGAATGGACTTTCCCGAGGATGGGGCCTAATATGTGTTTGTGTACATTAAAGCCTTGGAAAAGGGGCGGTGGCATCGGGACCCTGAAGTATTCTCCTAAGCTTTTGACATAGGTCCCATGTACATGTTTCCTTGTGGAGACGAGATTTGTTCTGATGGGTGCCTCAGGAAAACCCCTATGCTGGTCTTGGAATCCAGGCTTTTGAGGAGACATGCCTGTAAACCAAAGCAAATGATCCGATTATGGCCTAGGGTCCTGTCTGGTTCCATCTCCTTCTCTGGGGACATCCATCTATGGTATGAGTAGAGGTAGATGCTCAGCTGGTGTCAGACCGCCCTTGTTTGTACTGGGAGACATACACTATTGGGATGGCCTCGGGAACTTTGGAGGGTTCTCCTAATATGTACGATTTTGGAAAATGGAATGGGCAGAATTCTCATGGATTGGGTAGGCACAGTCCTAATGTGTGGCTCCAGGGGCCCCAGCCTGGAGGGTGTGTGGCCCAGGAATTTGAGAACAGAAGTCTGAAAACACAAACTCAGCTTAGAATTGGGGACGTAGGTATGGCAGGTCCAATCTACAAACCATGAGAAAAACTCTTCAGGATATGAAGAAAGAGCGAGACTGAGGCGCTTACTGAGGGTTTTGTCTCTGGATTTTGTATCAAAGATGGGCGTGGAATGTGGGGAGGCCTCATGGGCCATGGAAGAATCTTCCTCTCTGTGGATTTGGCCCGGTCCCAATTTCTTTCCGTCAATATGTGGGATGGGAGGTCTCCTCACAGGTTTGTTACCTCAGGTGTCCCAACCGGAGAGGAATTTCAAAGCAGAGCCCTGGGGAAGAGTGAAGGGACAACCCAAACTATGGTTAAAAATTGGGAATAGGGGCATGGCAGGCCCAATATGCTGTCTCTAAATCCAGCCACTGAGAGGCCTTACTTGAGGACTGGGCTCAGGCTAAAGGTCACAATATTTGTTTGTGACCAATGGGGCCCGCGAGCAAAGGCGGGGCCTCATGGGCCACAATGGTTTCAACTACACTGACTTTGGACAACATGCAAATCCAAGGTCTCTTGCCATGGGTAAGGTGTTCTGATGTCAGCATCACTTTCAACCCTGGGCAGTGGTTGGAGATAAGGTCTAGGTTCTGAAGCATGAAAAACTGAAGTTGGGAAGAGATGACAACCTAAGGCCATGGCGGGTCTGATATGCTCAGTGTGCGGTCAACAGCCTGCATTTTGGTCAGGAGGTTCTGGCTCAGGTTTTGTCAGACAGTGCATTATAGCCCAGGTTAGACTATATGATTTAGGTACAGTCGAGTGCCGTGTAGGTTTATCCTCTTTTGAGGTGCATGGGCAGCTCTTTAGGCAAGATATTTTTTCTAGAAAGCAGGCATAGTGCTGCATTGTGGGTCCGGAATTGCCAAACTTGAGAGCTTCTGGGCCAGGAGTGTAAGGACAGAAGTCTGAGAACACAAGCTAGACTTGGGCTTCAGGCCGAGGGCACGGCAGGTACCCCCTTCAGATCTGAACCAATATCTCAAGCATCTGAAGTCACGGCGAGGATCAGACGTTGGCTCAGGTTGGAGTTTCTGTGCATGACTGCCCCTTCATGAACGGAGCAGAATCTCAAGGCCATGGAGGTTTTCCCACTTTGGGAGTTCTGGGATACCTCCTTCAAGGATTCCTTCTGGGGCACAATTGAGACCTGTTGGGCAGCTCCAGGCATCCCATATGGAATGACTCCAGAGCAACGTTGGAGGATGGATGCCAGGGAAGCCCGCCTCGAATTCCAATTGTGTCATAGCAACAAAACAGTGGAGATCGGATGGCTCTGCGGGAGCAACCGGGGTGGCTGAGTTGAAATGGACTATCCTGAGATGGGGCCTAAAGTGTGTTTGTGTCCATGAGGGCCTTGGAATGGGGCGGTGTCACCGGGACCCTGAAGTATTCTCCTAAGCTTTTGACATAGGTCCCATGCACAAGTTTCCTTGTGGAGACGAGATTTGTTCTGATGGGTGCCTCAGGAAACTCCCTATGCTGGCCTTGGAATCCAGGCTTTTGAGGACATATGCTTTTAAACCAAATCAATGGATCCGATTATGGCCTAGGGTCCTGTCTGGTTCCATCTTCTTCTCTGGGGACATCCATTTATGGTATGAGTGGAGGTAGATGCTCAGCTGGTGTTAGACCGCCCTTGTTTGTCCCGGGAGACCTACACTATTGGATGGCCTCGGGGCCTATGGAGGGTTCTTCTAATTTGTACGATTTTGGACAATGGAATGGGAAGAATTCCCTGGATTGGTAGGAACAGTCTAATGTGTGGCTCCAGGGGCCCCAGACTGGAGAGTGTGTGGCCCAGGAATTTGAGGACAGAAGTCTGAAAACACAAACTCATCTTAGCTTGGGACGTAGGTATGGCAGGTCCAATCTACAAACCATGAGAAGAGCTCTTCAGGATATGAAGAAAGAGCGAGTCTGAGGCGCTTGCTCAGGCTTTTGTCTCTGGATTTTTTATCAAAGATGGGCGTGGAATGTGGGGCGGCCTCATGGGCCATTGACGAATCTTCCTCTCTGTGGATTTGGACCAGTCCCAATTTCTTTCCGTCAATATGTGGCATGGGAGGTCTCCTCTCAGGTTTGTTACCTCAGGTGTCCCAATCAAAGAGGAATTCGAAAGCAGAGCCCTGGGGAAGAGTGAAGGGACCACCCAAACTATGGTTAAAAATTGGGGCTTAGGGGCATGGCAGGCCCAATATGCTATCTCTTCATCCAGCCACTGTGTGGCCTTACTTAAGGACTGGACTCAGGCTGAGGGTCACAATGTGTGTTTGTGACCAATGTGGCCCGCGAGTATGGGGTGGGCCTCATGGCCACACTGGTTTCAACTACACTGAACTTTGGACAACATGCCAATCACAAGGTCTCTTGCCATGGGGAAGGAGCTCTGATTTCTGCATCATTTTCAACCCTGGGCAGTGGTTGGAGTTAAGGTCTAGGTTCTGAAGCCTGAAACGGCAGTTGGGAAGAGATGACAACCTAAGCCCATGGCAGGTCTGATGTGCTCAGTGTGAGGTCAGCTGCCTGTGTGTTGGTCCAGAAGTTCGGGTTCAGGTTGTGACAGACAGTGCATTAGTGCCCAGGTTAGACAATAATTCAGGTACAGTCGAGAGCCGTGTAGGTTTATCCTCATTTGAGGTGCCTGGGCAACTCATTAGGCAATATATTTTTTCTAGAGGCAGGCAGAGTGCTGCATTGTGGGTCCGGTATTGCCAAACAGAGGGAATCTGGACCAGGAGTGTGAGGACAAGTCTGAGAACAGAAGCTAGACTTGGGCTTCAAGCCGAGGGCACGGCAGGTACCCCCTGCAGATCTGAACGAATATCTCATGCTTCTGAAGTCACGGCGAGGATCAGACTTTGGCTAAGGTTGGATTTTCTGTGCATGACTGCCTCTTCATGAACGGAGCAGAAATTCAAGGCCATAGAGGTTTTCCCACGTTTGGAGTTGTGGGATGCGCACTAAAAGGATTCCTTCTGCGGGACAATTGAGACCGGTTGGGCTGCTCCAGCATATCCCATATGGAAGGACTCCAGAGCACCGTTCGGGGATGGATGCCAGGGAAGCCCGCCTCACATTTCAATTGTCTCCTAGCAACAAGACAGTTGAGATCTGATGGCTCTGCCGGAGCAACCGGGGTGGCTGACTTGAAATGGACTTTCCTGAGGATGGGGCCTAAAGTGTGTTTGTGTCCATGAGGGCCTTGGAATGGGGCGGTGGCACCGGGACCCTGAAGTATTCTCCTAAGCTTTTGACATAGGTCCCATGCACAAGTTTCCTTGTGGAGACGAGATTTGTTCTGATGGGTGCCTCAGGAAACCCCCTATGCTGGTCTTGGAATCCAGGCTTTTGAGGAAACATGCCTGTAAACCAAAGCAATGGATCCGATTATGGCCTAGGGTCCTGTCTGGTTCCATCTTCTTCTCTGGGGACATCCATCTATGGTATGAGTGGAGGTTGATGCTCAGCTGGTTCAGACCGCCCTTGTTTATACCGGGAGACCTACACTATTGTGATGGCCTCGGGAACATTGGAGGGTTCTCCTAATTTGTACGATTTTGGACAATGTAATGGGCAGTATTCCCATAGATTGGTTAGGCACAGTCCTAATGTGTGGCTCCAGGGGCCCCAGCCTGGAGGGAGTTTGGCCCAGGAATTTGAGGACAGAAGTCTGAAAACACAAACTCAGCTTAGGTTTGGGGACGTAGGTATGGCAGGTCCAATCTACAAACCATGAGAAGAACTCTTCAGGATATGAAGAAAGAGCGAGACTGAGGCGCTTGCTGAGGGTTTTGTCTCTGGATTTTGTATCAAAGATGGGCGTGGAATGTGGGGAGGCCTCATGGGCCATGGAAGAATCTTCCTCTCTGTGGATTTAGCCCGGTCCCAATTTCTTTCCGTCAATATGTGGGATGGGAGGTCTCCTCACAGGTTTGTTACCTCAGGTGTCCCAACCAAAGAGGAATTCCAAAGCAGAGCCCTGGGGAAGAGTGAAGGGACAACCCAAACTATGGTTAAAAATTTGGACTAGGGGCATGTCAGGCTTAATATGCTGTCTTTAAATCCAGCCACTGAGAGGCCTTACTTGAGGACTGGGCTCCGGCTGAGGGTCACAATGTGTGTTTGTGACCAATGGGGCCCGCGAGCAAAGGCGGGGCCTCATGGGCCACACTGGTTTCAACTACACTGACTTTGGACAACATGCCAATCACAAGGTCTCTTGCCATGGGGAAGGTGTTCTTTTTTCTGCATCATTTTCAACCCTGGGCAGTGGTTGGAGATAAGGTCTAGGTTCTGAAGCATGAAAAACTGAAGTTGGGAAGAGATGACAACCTAAGGCCATGGCGGGTCTGATTTGCTCAGTGTGCGGTCAGCAGCCTGTGTGTTGGTCAGGAGGTTCTGGCTCAGGTCAGACAGTGCATTATAGCTCAGGTTAGACTATATGATTTTGGTACAGTCGAGTGCCGTGTAGGTTTATCCTCAATTGAGGTGCATGGGCAGCTCTTTAGGAAAGATATTTTTTCTAGAAGGCAGGCATAGTGCTGAATTGTGGGTCCGGAATTGCCAAACTTGAGGGTTTCTGGGCCAGGAGTGTGAGGCCAGAAGTCTGAAAACACAAGCTAGACTTGGGCTTCAGGATGGAGTTTCTGTGCATGACAGCCCCTTCATGAACGGAGCAGAATCTCAAGGCAATGGAGGTTTTCCCACTTTGGGAGTTGTGGGATACCTCTTTCAAGGATTCCTTCTGGGGGACAATTGAGACCTGTTGGGTAGCTACAGGCATCCCATATGGAATGACTCCAGAGCAACGTTGGAGGATGGATGCCAGGGAAGCCTGCCTCGAATTCCAATTGTCTCATAGCAACAAAACAGTGGAGATCGGATGTCTCTGCGGGAGCAACCGGGGTGGCTGAGTTGAAATGGACTATCCTGAGGATGGGGCCTAATGTGTGTTTGTGTCCATGAGGGCCTTGGAATGGGGCGGTGGCACTGGGACCCTGAAGTATTCTGCTAAGCTTTTGACATAGCTCCCATGCACAAGTTTCCTTGTGGAGACGAGATTTGTTCTGATGGGTGCCTTAGGAAATCCCTTATGCTGGTATTGGAATCCGGGCTGTTGAGGAGCCACGCCTTTAAACCAAAGCAATGGATCCGATTATGGCCTAGGGTCCTACCTGGTTCAATCTTCTACTCTGGGGATATCCATCTATTGAATGAGTGTAGGTAGATGCTCACCTGGTGTCAGACTGCCATTGTTTGTCCCTGGAGACCTACACTATTGGGATGGCCTCGGGGACTTTGGAGAGTTCTCCTAATTTGTACGATTTTGGACAATGGAATGGGCACAATTCCCATTGATTGGGTCAGCACAGTCCAAATGTGTGGCTCCAGGGGCCCCAGCCTGGTGGGAGTGTGGCCCAGGAATTTGAGGACAGAAGTCTGAAAACACAAACTCAGCTTAGGTTTGGGGAAGTACGTATTGCAGGTCCAATCTACAAACCATGAGAAGAACTCTTCAGGATATGAAGAAAGAGCGAGTCTGAGGCGCTTGCTCAGGCTTTTGTCTCTGGATTTTGTATCAAAGATGGGCGTGGAACGTGGGGAGGCCTGATGGGCTATGGACGAATCTTCCTCTCTGTGGATTTGGCCCTTTCCCAATTTCTTTCCGTCAATCTGTGGGATGGGAGGTCTCCTCTCAGGTTTGTTACCTCAGGTGTCCCAACCAAAGAGGAATTCCAAAGCAGAGCCCTGGGGAAGAGTGAAGGGACATCCCAAACGATGGTTAAAAATTGGGGCCTAGGGGCATGGCAGGCCCAATATGCTGTCTCTTCATCCAGCCACTGAGTGGCCTTACTTAAAGACTGGGCACAGGCTGAGGGTCACAATGTGTGTTTGTGACCAATGTGGCCCGCGAGTATGGGCGGGGCCTCATGGGCCACACTGATTTCAACTACACTGAACTTTGGACAACATGCCAATCACAAGTTCTCTTGACATGGGGAAGGAGCTCTGATTTCTGCATCATTTTCAACCCTGGGCAGTGGTTGGAGATAAGGTCTAGGTTCTGAAGCCTGAAAACCGCAGTTGGGAAGAGATGACGACCTAAGGCCATGGCGGGCCTCATGTGCTCAGTGTGCGGTCAGCTGCCTGTGTGTTGGTCCAGAGTTTCGGGTTTAGGTTGTGTCAGACAGTGCATTAGTGCCCAGGTTAGACTATATAATTTAGGTTCAGTCGAGTGCCGTGTAAGTTTATCTTCATTTGAGATGCCTGGGAAAATCATTAGGCAATATATTTTTCCTAGAGGGCAGGCAGATTGCTGCATTGTGGGTACGGAATTGCCAAACTTGAGGGCTTCTGGGCCAGGAGGGTGAGGACAGAAGTCTGAGAACACAATTAGACTTGGGCTTCAGGCCGAGAGTATGGCAAGTACCCCCTGCAGATTTGAACCAATATCTCATGCATATTAAGTCACGGCGAGGATCAGAAGTTGGCTCGGGTTGGAGTTTCTGTGCATGACTGACCCTTCATGAAAGGAGCGGAATCTCACCGCCATGGAGGTTTTCCAACGTTGGGAGTGTGGGATCCCCCTTCAAGGATTCCAGGACATCCCATATGGAATGACTGCAGTGCACCGTTCAAGGATGGATGCCAGGGAAGCTAGGCTCGCATTCCAATTGTCTCCTAGCAACAAGACAGTTGAGTTCTATGGCTCTGCGTTAGCAATCGGGGCGGCTGTGTTGAAATGGACTTTCCCGAGGTTGGGGCCTAATGTGTGTTTTTGTCCATGAAGGCCTTGGAATGGAGCGGTGGCACTGGGACCCTGAAGTATTCTCCTAAGCTTTTGACATAGGTCCCATCCACAAGTTTCCTTGTGGAGACGAGATTTGTTCTGATGGGTGCCTCAGGAAACCCCTTATGCTGGTCTTGGAATCCAGGCTCTTGAGGAGACATGCCTGTAAACCAAAGCAATGGATCCGATTATGGCCTAGGGTCTGGTCTGGTTGCATCTTCTTCTCTGGGGACATCCATTTATGGTATGAGTGGATGTAGATGCTCAGCTGGTGTCAGACCGCCCTTGTTTGTTCTGGGAGACCTACACTATTGGGATGGCCTTGGGTACTTTGGAGGGTTCTTCTAATTTATACGATTTTGGACAATGGAATGGGCAGAATTCCCATGGATTGGGTAGGCACAGTCCTAATGTCTGGCTCCAGGGGCCCCAGCCTGGAGGGTGTGTAGCCCAGGAATTTGAGGTCAGAAGTCTGAAAACACAAACTCATCTTAGGGTTGCGGACGTAGGTATGGCAGGTCCAATCTACAAACCATGAGAAGAACTCTTCAGGATATGAAGAAAGAGCGAGTCTGAGGCACTTGCTCAGGCTTTTGTCTCTGGATTTTGTATCAAGGATGGGCCTTGAATGTGGGGAGGCCTCATGGGCCATGGACGAATGTTCCTCTCTGTGGATTTGGCCCAGTCCCAATTTCTTTCCGTCAATATGTGGGATGGGAGGTCTCCTCTCAGGTTTTTTACCTCAGGTGTCCCAACCAAAGAGGAATTTCAAAGCAGAGACCTGGGGAAGAGTGAAGGGACAACCCAAACTATGGTTAAAAATTGTCGCCTAGGGGCTTGGCAGGACCAATATGCTGTCTCTTCATCCAGGCACTGAGGGCCTTACTTGAGGACTGGACACAGGCTGAGGGTCACAATGTGTGTTTGTGACCAATGTGGCCCGCGAGCATGGGCGGGGCCTCAGGGGCCACACTGGTTTCAACTACACTGAACTTTCTACAACATTCCAATCACAGGTCTCTTGCCCGGGGAAGGAGCTCTGATTTCTGCATCATTTTCAACCCTGGGCAGTGGTTGGTGTTAAGATCTAGGTTCTGAAGCCTGAAAATCCCAGTTGGGAAGAGAAGACGACCTAAGGCCATGGCAGGTCTGATGTGCTCAGTGTGCGGTCAGCTGCCTAGGTGTTGGTCAGGAAGTTCGGGCTCAGGTTGTGTCAGACAGTGCATTAGTGCCCAGGTTACACTATATAATTCAGGTACAGTCGAGACCCATGTAGGTTTATCCTCATTTGCGGTGCCAGGGCAACTCATTAGGCAATATATTTTTTCTAGAGGCTGGCAGAGTGCTGCATTGTGGGTCCGGTATTGCCAAACATGAAAGATTCTGGAACAGGAGTGTGAGGACAAGTCTGAGAGAAGAAGCTAGACTTGGGCTTCAAGTCGAGGGCATGGCTGTTACCCCCTGCAGATCTGAACGAATATCTCATGCTTCTGAAGTCACGGCGAGGATCAGACTTTGGGTCAGTTTGGAGTTTCTGTGCATGACTGCCCCTTCATGAACGGAGCAGAATCTCATGGCCATGGAGGTTTTCCCACGTTGGGAGTTGTCGGACGCACCCTTCAAGGATTCCTTCTGCGGGACAATTGAGACCTGTTGGGCAGCTCCAGGATATCCCATATAGAAGGACTCCAGAGCACCGTTCCGGGATGGATGCCAGGGAAGCGGGACTCACATTCCAATTGTCTCCTAGCAACAAGACAGTTGAGATCTGATGGCTCTGCGGGAGCAACCGGGGTGGCTGAGTTGAAATGGACTTTCCCGAGGATGGGGCCTAATATGTGTTTGTGTCCATGAGGGCCATGGAATGGGGTGGCGGCACCGGGACCCTGAAGTATTCTCCTAAGCTTTTGACATAGGTCCCATGCACAAATTTCCTTGTAGACACGAGATTTGTTCTGATGGGTGCCTCAGGAAACCTCCTATGCTGGCCTTGGAATCCAGGCTTTTGAGGAGACATGCCTGTAAACCAATGCAATGGATCCGATTATGGATCCCAAATGGTCCTGTCTGGTTCCATATACTTCTCTGGGGACATCCATGTATTGTATGAGTGTAGGTAGATGGTCAGCTGGTGTCAGACTGCCTTGTTTGTCCCGCGAGACCTACACTATTGGGATGGCCTCGGAATCTTTGGAGGGTTCTCCTAATTTGTACGATTTTGGACAATGGAATCGGCAGAATTCCCATGGATTGGGTAGGCACAGTCCTAATGTGTGGCTCCAGGGGCCCCAGCCTGGAGGTTGTGTGGCCCAGAAATTTGAGGACAGAAGTCTGAAAACACAAACTCAGCTTAAGTTGGGGACATAGGTATGGCAGGTCCAATCTACAAACCATGAGAAGAACTCTTCAGGATATGAAGAAAGAGAGAGTCTGAGGCGCTTGCTCAGGCTTTTGTCTCTGGATTTTGTATCAAAGATGGGCGTGGAATGTGGGGAGTCCTCATGGGCCATTGTTGAATCTTCCTCTCTGTGGATTTGGCCCGGTCCCAATTTCTTCCCATCAATCTGTGGAATGGGAGGTCTCCTCTCAGGTTTGTTAATTCAGGTGTCCCAACCAAAGAGGAATTCGAAAGCAGAGCCCTGGGGAACAGTGAAGGGACAACCCAAACTATGGTTAAAAATTGGGGCCTAGGGGGATGGCTGGCCCAATATGCTGTCTCTTCATCCAGCCACTGAGTGGCCTTACTAAAGGACTGGGCACAGCCTGAGAGTCACAATGTGTGTTTGTGACCAATGTGTCCCGCTAGAATGGGCGGGGCCTCATGGGCCATACTGGTTTCAACTACACTGAACTTAGGACAATATGCCAATCACAAGGTCTCTTGCCATGGGGAAGGAGCTCTGATTTCTGCATCATTTTCAACCCTAGGCAGTGGTTGGAGATAAGGTCTAGGATCTGAGGTCTGAAAACCGCAGTTGGGAAGAGATGACGACCTAAGGCCATGGCGGGTCTGATGTGCTCAATGTGCGGTCAGCTGCCTGGGTGTTGGTCCGGAGGTTCGGGTTCAGGTTGTGTCAAACAGTGCATTAGTGCCCAGGTTAGACTATATAATTTAGGTACAGTCGAGTGCCGTGTAAGTTTATCCTCATTTGAGGTGCCTGGGCAACTCATTAGGCAATATATTTTTTTTTGAGGGGAGGCAGGGTGCTGCATTGTGGGTCCGGAATTGCCAAACTTGAGGGCTTCTGTATAAGGATTGTGAGGACAGAAGTCTGAGAACACAAGCTAGACTTGGGCTTCAGGCCGAGGGCACGGCAGGTACCCCCTGCAGATCTGAACCAAAATCTCATGCATCTTAAGTCACGGCGAGGATCAGACGTTGGCTCGGTTTGGAGTTTCTGTGCATGACTGCCCCTTCATGAATGAAGCGGAATCTCAAGGCCATGGAGGTTTTCCCACGTTGGAAATTGTGGGATGCCCCCTTCAAGGATTCCTTCTGCGGGACAATGGAGACCTGTTGGTCAGCTCCAGGATATCCCATATGGAATGACTCCAGAGCACCTTTTGAGGATGGATGCCAGGGAATCCAGCGTCGCATTCCAATTGTCTCCTAGCAACAAGACAGTTGAGTTCTGTTGGCTCTGCGGGAGCAATCGGGGCGCTGTTGAAATGGACTTTCCCGAGTTTGGGGCCGAATGTGTGTTTGTGTCCATGAGGGCCTTGGAATGGGGTGGTGTCACCGGGACCCTGAAGTATTCTCCTAAGCTTTTGACATAGGTCCCATGCACAAGTTTCCTTGTGGAGACGAGATTTGTTCTGATGGGTGCCTCAGGAAACCCCCTAAGCTGGCCTTGGAATCGAAGCTTTTGAGGAGACATGCCTTTAAACCAAAGCAATGGATCCGATTATGGCCTAAAGTCCGTCTGGTTCCATCTTCTTCTCTGGGGAAATCCATTTATGGTATGAGTGGAGGTAGATGCTCAGCTGGTGTCAGACCGCCCTTGTTTGTCCCGGGAGACCTACACTATTGGATGGCCTCGGGGCCTATGGAGGGTTCTTCTAATTTGTACGATTTTGGACAATGTAATGGGAAGTATTCCCTGGATTGGCGAGGCACAGTCCTAATGTGTGGCTCCAGGGGCCCCAGCCTGGAGAGTGTGTGGCCCAGGAATTTGAGGACAGAAGTCTGAAAACACAAACTCAGCTTAGATTTGGGACGTAGGTATGGCAGGTCCAATCTACAAACCTTGAGAAGAACTCTTCAGGATATGAAGAAAGAGCGAGTCTGAGGCGCTTGCTGAGGCTTTTGTCTCTGGATTTTGTATCAAAAATGGGCGTGGAATGTGGGGAGGCCTCATGGGCCATTGACGAATCTTACGCTCTGTGGATTTGGCCCGGTCCCAATTTCTTTCCGTGAATATGTGGGATGGGAGGTCTCCTCTCAGGTTTGTTACCTCAGGGGTCCCAATCAAAGAGGAATTCGAAAGCAGAGCCCTGGGGAAGAGTGAAGGGACCACCCAAACTATGGTTAAATATTGGGGCCTACGGTCATGGCAGGCCCAATATGCTCTCTCTTCATCCAGCCATTGTGTGGCCTTACTTGAGGACTGGACTCAGGCTGAGGGTCACAATGTGTTTGTGACCAATGTGGCCCGCGAGTATGGGCGGGGCCTCATGGGCCACACTGTTTCAACTACACTGAAATTTGGACAAATGCCAATCACAAGGTCTCTTGCCATGGGGAAGGAGCTCTGATTTCTGCATCATTTTCAACCCTGGGCATTGGTTGGAGTTAAGGTCTAGATTCTGAAGCCTGAAAACGGCAGTTGGGAAGAGATGACGACCTAAGCCCATGGCAGGTCTGATGTGCTCAGTATGAGGTCAGCTGCCTGTGTGTTGGTCCAGAGGTTCGGGTTCAGGTTGTGTCAGACAGTGCATTAGTGCCCGGGTTAGACTATAATTCAGGTACAGTCAAGAGCCGTGTAGGTTTATCCTCATTTGAGGTGCCTGGGCAACTCATTAGGCAATATATTTTTTCTAGAGGCAGGCAGAGTGCTGCATTGTGGGTCCGGTATTGCCAAACATGAGGCATTCTGGACCAGGAGTGTGAGGACAAGTCTGAGAACAGAAGCTAGACTTGGGCTTCAGGCCCAGGGCAAAGCTGGTACCCCCTGCAGATCTGAACGAATATCTCATGCTTCTGAAGTCACGGCGAGGATCAGACTTTGGCTCAGGTTGGATTTTCTGTGCATGACTGCCCCTTCCTGAACGGAGCGGAAATTCAAGGCCATGGAGTTTTTCCCACTTTGGGAGTTGTGGGATGCGCACTTCAAGGATTCCTTCTGCGGGACAATTGAGACCTGTTGGGCAGCTCCAGGATATCCCATATGGAAGGACTCCAGTGCACCGTTCGGGGATGGATGCCAGGGAAGCGGGCCTCGCATTCCAATTGTCTCCTAGCAACAAGACCGTTGAGATCTGAAGGCTCTGCGGGAGCAACCGGGGTGGCTGAGTTGAAATGGACTTTCCCGAGGATGGGGCCTGATATGTGTTTGTTTCCATGAGGGCATTGGAATGGGGCAGTGGCACCGGGACCCTGAAGTATTCTCCTAAGCTTTTGACATAGGTCCCATGCACAAATTTCCTTGTGGAGACGAGCTTTGTTCTTATGGGTTCCTCAGGAAACCCCCTATGCTGGTCTTGGAATCCAGGCTTTTGAGGAAACATGCCTGTAAACCAAAGCAATGGATCCGATTATGGCCTAGGGTCCTGTCTGGTTCCATATACTTCTCTGGGGACATCCATCTATGGTATGAGTGGAGGGTGATGCTCAGCTGGTGTCAGACCACCCTTGTTTATACCGGGAGACCTACACTATTGTGATGGCCTCGGGAAATTTCGAGGGTTCTCCTAATTTGTACGATTTTGGACAATGGAATGGGCAGTGTTCCCATGGATTGGGTAGGCACAGTCCTAATGTGTGGCTCCAGGGCCCCTAGCCTGGAGGGAGTGTGGCCCAGGAATTTGAGGACAGAAGTCTGAAAACACAAACTCAGCTTAGGTTTGGGGAAGTACGTATTGCAGGTCCAATCTCCAAACCATGAAAAGAACTCTTCAGGATATGAAGAAAGAGCGAGTCTGAGGCGCTTGCTCAGGCTTTTGTCTCTGGATTTTGTATCAAAGATGGGCGTGGAACGTGGGGAGGCCTCATGAGCCATTGACGAATCTTCCTCTCTGTTGATTTGGCCCGGTCCCAATTTCTTTCCGTCAATCTGTGGGATGGGAGGTCTCCTCTCAGGTTTGTTACCTCAGGTGTCCCAACCAAAGAGGAATTCCAAAGCAGAGCCCTGGGGAAGAGTGTAGGGACAACCCAAATGATGGTTAAAAATTTGGACCTAGGGGCATGGCATGCCCAATATGCTGTCTTTTCATCCAACCACTGAGAGGCCTTACTTGAGGACTGGGCTCAGGCTGAGGGTCACAATGTGTGTTTGTGACCGATGTGGCCCGCCTGAATGGGCGGGGCCTCATGGGCCACACTGGTTTCAACTACACTGAAATTTGGACAACATGCCAATCACAAGGTCTCTTGCCATGGGGAAGGTGTTCTGATGTCTGCATCATTTTCACCCCTGGGTAGTTGTTGGAGATAAGGTCTAGGTTCTGAAGCCTGAAAAACCGAAGTTGGGAAGAGATGACGACATAAGTCCATGGCGGGTCTGATATGCTCAGGGGGCGGTCAGCTGCCTGGGTGTTGGTCAGGAGGTTCTGGAGCAGGTTGTGTCAGACAGTGCATTAGGTGCCAGTTTTGACTATATTATTTAGGTACAGTCGAGTGCCGTGTAAGTTTATCCTCATTTGAGGTGCCTGGGAAAATCATTAGGCAATATATTTTTCCTAGAGGGCAGGCAGATTGCTGCATTGTGGGTCCGGAATTGCCAAACTTGAGGGCTTCTGGGCCAGGACGGGGTGGCGGAGTTGAAATGGACTTTCCTGAGTATGGGGCCTAATGTGTGTTTGTGTCCATGAGGGCCTTGGAATGGGGCGGTGGCACCGGGACCCTGAAGTTTCTCCTAAGCTTTTGACATAGCTCCCATGCACAAGTTTCCCTGTGGAGACGAGATTTGTTCTGATGGGTGCCTCAGGAAATCACTTATGCTGGTATTGGAATCCAGGCTTTTGAGGAGACACACCTGTACCAAATCAATGGATCCGATTATGGCCTAGGGTCCTGTCTGGTTCCATCTCCTTCTCTGGAGATATCCATCTATGGAATGAGTGGGGGTAGATGCACACCTGGTGTTAGACCGCGCTTGTTTGTCCCCGGAGACATACACTATTGGGATGGCCTCGGGGAATTTGGAGGGTTCTCCTAATTTGTACGACTTTGGACAATGGAATGGGCAGAATTCCCATGGATTGGGTAGGCACAGTCCTAATGTGTGGCTCCAGGGGCCCCAGCCTGGAGGGTGTGTTGCCCAGGACTCTGAGGACAGAAGTCTGAAAATACAAACTCAGCTCAGGTTTTGGGACGTAGATATGGCAGGCCCAATCTACAGACCATGAGAAGAACTCTTCAGGATATGAAGAAAGAGCGAGGCTGAGGCACTTGCTCAGGCTTTTGTCTCTGGATTTTGAATCAACGATGGCCGTGGATGTGGGGAGGCCTCAAGGGCCATGGACGAATCTTCCTCTTGTGGATTTGTCCCGGTCCCAATTCTTTTTCGTCAATCTGTGAAATGGGAGGTCCCCTTTCACGTTTGTTACCTCAAGTGACCCAACCAAAGAGAAATTACAAAGCACAGCCCTGGGGAAGAGTGAAGAGAGAACCCAAACTATCTTTAAATATTGGGGCCTAGGGGCATGGCAGGCCCAATATGCTGTCTCTTCATCCAGCCACTGAGAGGCCTTACTTGAGGACTGGGCTCAGGCTGAGGGTCACAATGTGTGTTAGTCACCAATTTGGCCTGCGAGCAAGAGCGGGGCCTGATGGGCCACACTGGTTTCAACTACACTGACTATGGACAACATGGCAATCACAAGGTCTCTTGCCATGGGGAAGATGTTCTGATGTCTGCATCACTTTCAACCCTGGGCAGTGGTTGGAGATAAGGTCTAGGTTCTGAAGCCTGAAAAACCGAAGTTGGGAAGAGATGACGACCTAAGGCCATGGCGGGTCTGATATGCTCAGTGTGCGGTCAGCTGCCTGTGTGTTGGTCAGGAGGTTCTGACTCAGGTTGTGTCAGACAGTGCATTAGTGCCCAGGTTAGACTATATGATTTGGGTACATTCGAGTGCCGTGTAGGTTTATCATCATTTGAGGTGCATGGGCAGCTCTTTAGGCAAGATATTTTTTTAGAGGTCAGGCAGAGTGCTGCATTGTGGGTCCGGAATTGCCAAACTTGAGGGATTCTGGGCCAGGAGTGTGAGGACAGAAGTCTGAGAACACAAGCTAGACTTGGGCTTCAGGCCTAGGGCACGTCATGTACCCCCTGCAGATCTGAACCAATATCTCAAGCATCTGAAGTCACGGCGAGGATCAGACGTTGGCTCAGGTTGGAGTTTCTGTGCATGACTGCCCCTTCATGAGCGGAGCGGAATCTCAAGGCCATGGAGGTTTTCCCACCTTGGGAGTTGTGGGATGCCCCCTTCAAGGATTCCTTCTGCTGGACAATTGAGACCTGTTGGGCAGCTCCAGGACATCCCATATGGAATGACTCAAGTGCACCGTTGGAGGATGGATGCCAGGGAAGCCCGCCTCGCATTCTAATTGTCTCCTAGCAACAATACAGTTGAGATCGGATGGCTCTGCTGGAGCAACCGGGTTGGCTGAGTTGAAATGGAATTTCCTGATGATGGGGCCTAATGTGTGTTTGTGTCCATGAGGGCCGTATAATGGGGCGGTGGCACCGGGACCCTGAAGTATTCTCCTAAGCTTTTGACATAGCTCCGATGCACAAGTTTCCTTGTGGAGACGAGATTTGTTCTGATTGGTGCCTCAGGAAACCCCCTAAGCTTGTATTGGAATCCAGGCTTTTGAGGAGACATGCCTGTATACCAAATTAATGGATACGATTATGGCCTAGTGTCCTGTCTGGTTCAATCTTCTTCTCTGGGGATATCCATCTATGGAATGAGTGGGGGTAGATGCTCACCTGGTGTCAGACCGCCTTTTTTTGTCCCTGGAGACCTACACCTTGGGATGGCCTCGGGGAATTTCGGGAGTTCTCCTAATTTGTACGATTTTGGACAATGGAATGGGCAGAATTCCCATGATTTGGGTAGGCATAATCCTAATGTGTGGCTCCAGGGGCCCCAGCCTGGAGGGTGTGTGGCCCAGGACTTTGAGGACAGAAGACTGAAAACACAAAATCAGCTTAGGTTTGGGGACGTAGGAATGCCAGGCCCAATCTACAAACCATGAGAATAACTCTTCAGGATATGAAGAAAGAGCGAGTCTGAGGCACTTGCTCAGGCTTTTGTCCCTGGATTTTGTATCAAGGATGGGCCTGAATGTGGGGAGGACTCATGTGAAATGGACGAATCTCCCTCTGTGGATTTGGCCCAGTCCCAATTGTTTTTCGTCAATCTGTGGGATGGGAGGTCTCATTTTAGGTTTATTAACTCAGGTGTCCGAACAAAAGAGGAATTCCAAAGCACAGACCTGGGGAAGAGAGAAGGGACAATCCAAACTATGGTTAAAAATTGGGGCCTAGGTTCATGGCAGGCACAATATGCTGTCTCTTCATCCAGCCACTGAGAGGACTGGGCTCAGGTTGAGGGTCACAATGTGTGTTTGTGACCAATATGGCCCACGAGCATTGGCGGTGCCTCATGGGCCACACTGGTTTCAACTACACTGGACTTTGGACAACATGCCAATCACATGTTCTCTTGCCATGGAGAAGGTGTTCTTATTTCTGCACCATTTTCAACCCTGGGCAGTGGTTGGAGATAAGGTCTAGGTTCTGAAGCCTGAAAAACCGTAGTTGGGAAGTGATGACGACCTAAGGTCATTGCTGGTCTGATATGCTCATTTTGCGGTCAGCTGCCTGGGAGTTGGTCAGGAGGTTCTTGCTCGGGTTGTGTCTTACAGTGCATTAGTGCCCAGGTTAGACTATAAAATTTGGGTGGCCTCAGGGGCCTTGGAGCTTATCCCTAACCTGTAGGGTTGTGGTCAATGGATTGGGCACAATTTCCTAGGAGAGGGCAAGCACAATCATTCGCTGTGACTCCAGAGGCCATAGCCTGGAGGATGTGTGGGTCCAGGCTGTGGGCACAGAAGTCTGAAATCACAAACTCAGCTTATGAGTGGCACCTAGGGTATGGCAGGCCGGATGTACAGCTCCTGGGCCTCTGAAACAAGGGAGAGTTGGAGGCGTTCCTTCAATCTTTTGTCTCTGGATGTTGTGTCCGGGATAGCCGTGGATTAGAAGGGTGGACTCAGGGACTATGGACGAGTATCCCTGTCTGGGTATTTGTCCCAGCTCCCAAGAGTTTTGGGTCATTTTGTTGGAAGGGTGGAGTCGTGTTGTCTGGCTCATGTGTCTCTCCAAGAAAGGGATTCCAGAGCAGAGCCCCAGGTACGGGCGGGGCCACTGGTAAACTCAAACCCTGGTGAGGATTGGGTGCATAGGGGCTTGGCAAGCCCCATATGCGGGCTCTTGGTCCAGGCCCTGACAGGCCTTTCTTTGACATGGGGCTCATGCTGAGGGTCACAGTGTGAATTTGTGCCCAAGCAGCATTCAAGTTTGGGCGTGGCATCAGGGGCCATGAAGGTTTCTCCCACCCTGAAGGTGTGATTCCATGCCAAGAACAAGCTTTACAGCCATGGGGAAGGAGGAGTTCTGTTTTGTGCTTGCGATACCCAGCTGTGAGGAGAATTGATATAATGTCTAGGTTCAGATATCTGAAAACCAAGGTTAGGAAGAGGTGACGGCAGAAGACCTTGGCGTGTCCGAAGTGCGAGGTGTGCGGCCAGCTGTCTCCTTGTCTGACTGGACGTCTGGATTCAGGCTGTGTAAGACAGAGCATGAGTGCCCAGAGCAGCCTATCCAGTTCAGGGACCGTCGAGCCCTAAGCAGGTTGATCCTCATCCGGGTTTTCTGGAGAGTCCCACAGGGAAACGTTTTTCTTCCATTGGGCAGACACTGGGCTGGGTTGTGGTTCTGGAGTTTCTAGTCCGGAGGACTTGTTTGCCACAGTTGTGAGGAAGGAACTCTGAAAACACAAGCTAGCATGAGGTTTGGGACCGAGGGCAGGGCACCCCACTCTGCAGAGGCTGAATCGAGATCTCCTGCACTGAGGTCATGTCAACTATGAGACGTGCCTCAGGCTAGAGTTATTGTCCAGCATGGCCTCTTCCTGAAAGTTGTGGTGGCTTCATGAGGCCAGGGCGGTTAGCCTACGATTGGATTTGTGAACTACTCCAAACCTAAATGTTTCCTTCTGCACGACAGTCGAGTCCTATTGGATGGTTCCAGGAGGCCCCATATGGAAAGACTCGAGAGCAGGTGTCTAAGCATGGATGCCTGGGAACGCCACCGCATACTCCCATTCTTTAGACAGGACAAGGTAGGCTTAACCTGCGGACTCCTGGGTGAGCTACCCAGCGGGGAGAGTTGAAATGGGCTCTCCTGAAGATGAGTCCTACTGTGGGTTGGTGGACTGGGAGACCTTGGAATGTGGAGGTGGCTCAGGGAATCAGCAGGATTCTCCAACGTGAGGTGTTCGACACGGCTCCAACAAGGAAGCTTCCCATGTGGAGACGAGAGGAGTTCTGTTTGGTGCCTCAGGAAAGCCCCATGTCCTGTTCTTCGAACCAAAGCTCTGAAGAGTGACAAATGGAAACCAAAGCAAGAGTTGAGATTAGGGCCTAAGGGCCTGTCCGGCTCAACCTTCTATCTCTGTTGACATCTGTGTGCATGCATTCGGGGAAGTAGCTGCTCAGCTTGTGTCCGAATGCCCCTGTGTGTCCAGGGAGGCTCCCAGTAGAGGGATGCCCTCGGGGGCCTTGAGGTTTCTCATATTCGGGAGGTGTGTGGCCAAAGCAATGGACACAGTTTCCCAGGAGAGAGCAGGCATGGTCCATTGGTATGGCTCCAGAGGACCCAGCCTAGAGGCTGTGTTTGCCAGGGCTGTGGGGACAGATGTCTGAAAAAGCAAACTTGGGTCAGCTAGGGGCCAAGGTAATGGCAGGCCTGATCTACAGCCCGTGAGGGGAGATCCTCGGGATATCAAAGGAGGGCAAGTGGGAGATAGGCGCTCAGGCTTTTGTCTCTGGGTGTTGCATTCACAGTGGCCATTCAGGTTAGGTAGGGGTTGATTCAGGGGCCGAGGAAGAGCCTTTCTCTCAGGGGATAGTCCAAGCTCCCAAGTGTTTGGGTTCATTCTGAGGGAAGGGAAGAGTACTGTTTTCTGCCACAGGGGACCCCGCAGTAGAGGGACTCTAGAGCACAGCAGTGGGTTCCCTCAACTGGAATACACACCATCTAGTTATTCCTGGGAGCCTATGGGCATGGCAAGCCCATATGCAGGCTCTTGGTCCAGTCCCTGAGAGGCGTTACTTTAATAAGGTACTCACGCTGTGGGTCACAATGTGTGTTTGTGCCCAAGGCGGCCCTCACGCATGGGCATGGCCTCATGGGCCATGCCGTTTTCTTCTACACTGAAGGATTGACTCACTGCCAGCAGCAAGGTTTCTTGCCATGGGGAAGGAGGGGTTCTCACATGTGCATCAGGTTCCCCCCTGTGCAGGGATTGGAGATAAGGTCTAGGTTCCGATGACTGAAAACCCAGGTTGTGAATGGATGATGGCCTAAGGCATTGGCGTGTCCAATGTGATGGGTGTGCAGCCAGCTGTGTCAGTGTCTGTTGGAAGGTCTGGGCTCAGGCTATTTGCGACAGAGCATCAGTGTTTAAGGTAGCCTATGCAATTTGGATGTTGCCGAGGGCCAAGCAGTTGATCCTCAGTTGATGTTTATGGGAAGCACAATAGACAATGTTTTTCTCCTGGGAGGCAGGCAGAGTGCTTCCTTGTGGCCCCAGAATTCCCAGGAGGGAGGATTTGTGGGACAGGAGTGTGAGGACAGAAGTCTGAAAACACAAGATAGTGTGAGGATTGGAGCCAAGGGCAGAGCAAGCCCACTCTGCAGAGGCTGAATCAAAATCTCCTGCATCTGAGGTCAGGCTGAGGATAAGACTTTGGCCTAGGCTGGAGTGTGTGTCCATGATGGCACCTTCATGACGCGGGGGCCTCATGAAGCCAAGGAAGTTTTCCCACGCTGAGTTTAGCGGTTGCCTCAAACCACAAGGTTTCCTTCTGCGGGACATTCGAGTCCTGTTGCATGGCTCCAGGACATAATATACGGAAGGACTGAAGAGCAGGGTTTGAAGGATGGATCCCTATACAGCGTGCCTCGCATTTCCATTGGCCATTAGCGACAAGATATGTTTGATCTGCTGCCTCTGGGTCACGCTACCCAGGAGGTCTGAGTTGAAATGGCCTCTCCCGAGGATGCGTCATAATGTGCGTTTGGGTCCATGGAGACCTTGGAATGTGCTGGTTGTTCAGGGGCCCTGCGGAACTCTCCGACCTGAAGGGTTTGATACATCTCCAGTAAGAAAGCTTCCCATGTGGAGACGAGATAGGTTTGGTTTGGTGCCTAAGAAAAGCCCCGTGTGCTGGTCTACGAAAACAGTCCTCTGAGGACGGTCACATGGAAACCAAAGCTAAGGTTCAGATTAGGGCCTGGGGGCCTGTCCATTTCAACCTTCTGTCTCTGGGGACACTGTCTGAGAGTCTAAGTGGAGATAGTTGCTCCGCTGGTGTCAGAGAGCCCCTCTTAGTCCAGGGTGGCCTACACTATTGATGGCCTCAGGGGCCTTGGAGCATTTCCCTAACCTGTAGGGTTGTGTTCAAGGGATTGGGCACACTTTCCTTGGAGAGGGCAGGCACAATCTTTCGCTGTGGCTCAAGAGGCCCTAGCCTGGAGGTTGTGTGGGTCCAGGCTGTGGGCACAGAAGTCTGAAAACACAAACTAAGCTTATGAGTGGCGCCTAGGGTATGGCAGGCCGGATGTACAGCCCGAGAGGGAGCTCCTGGGCCTCTGAAACAAGGGCGAGTGGGAGGCGTTACTTCAGGCTTTTGTCTCTGGATGTTGTGTCCGGGATAGCCGTGTATTGGAGGGGTGGACTCAGGGACTGTGGACGAGTATCCCTCTCTGGGGATTTGTCCCAGCTCCCAAGAGTTTGGGGTCATTTTGTGGGAAGGGTGGAGTCGTGTTGTCTGGCTCATGTGTCTCTCCAAGTAAGGGATTCCCGAGCAGAGCCCCAGGTACGGGCGGGGCGACTGGAAAACTCAAACACTGGTGAGGATTGGGTGCATAGGGGCTTGGCATGCCCCATATGCGGGCTCTTGGTCCTGGCCCTGACAGGCCTTTCTTTGACATGGGGCTCATGCTGAGGGTCACAGTGTGAATTTGTGACCAAGCAGCACTCAAGTTTGGGCGTGGCATCAGGGGACATGAAGGTTTCTCCCACCCTGAAGGTGACTCAATGCCAAGAGAAAGCTTTACAGCCATGGGGAAGGAGGAGTTCTCTTTTGTACTTGTGATACCCAGCTGTGAGGAGAATTGATATAATGTCTAGGTTCAGATATCTGAAAACCAAGATTAGGAAGAGGTGCCAGCATAAGACCATGGCCTGTCCGAAGTGCTGGGTGTACGGCCACCTGTCTCCTTGTCTGTCTGGACGTCTGGCTTCAGGCTGTGTCAGGCAGAGCATGAGTGCCCAGAGCAGCCTATCAATTTCGGGTACCGTCGAGGCCCGTGCAGGTTGATCCTCATCTGGGTTTTCTGGAGAGCCCCACAGGGAAACGTTTTTCTTCCGTTGGGCAGACACTGGGATTGGTTGTGTTTCTTGAGTTTCTAGTCCGGAGGCTTTGCTTGCCAGGAGTGTGAGGAAGGAAGTCTGAAAAATCAAGCTAGCGTGAGGTTTGGGTCCGAGGGCACGTCAGGGCCCCTCTGCAGAGGCTGAATCGAGATCTCCTGCACTGAGGTCATGTCAACTATGAGACGTGCCTCAGGCTAGAGTTTTTGTCCAGCATGGCCTCTTCCTGAAGGATGTGGGGGCTTCATGAGGCCAGGGGTGTTTGCCTACGATGGGATTTGTGAACTTCTCCAAACCTCAAGGTTTCCTTCTGCACGACAGTCGAGTTATATTGCATGGTTCCAGGAGGCCCCATACGAAAAGACTCGAGAGCAGGTGTCTAAGCATGGATGCCTGGGAACGCCACCTATTATTCCCACTCTTTAGTCAGGACAAGGCAGACTCAATCTGCGGGCTCCTGGGTGAGCTACCCAGAGGGGAGAGTTGAAATGGACTCTCCTGAAGATGAGTCCTACTGTGGGTTGGTGGACTGGGAGACCTTGGAATGTGGAGGTGGCTCAGGGAATCTGCAGGATTCTCCAACGTGAGGTGTTTGACACGGCTCCAACAAGGAAGCTTCCCATGTGGAGACAAGAGGAGTTCTGTTCAGTGCCTCAGGAAAGCCCCATGTCCTGTTCTTCGAACCAAAGCTCTGAGGAGTGACACCTGGAAACCAAAGCAAGAGTTGAGATTAGGGCCTAAGGGCCTGTCCGGCTCAACCTTCTATCTCTGTTGACATCTGTGTGCATGCATTCGGGGAAGTAGCTGCTCAGCTTGTGTCCGAATGCCCCTGTGTGTCCAGGGAGGCTCCCAGTAGTGGGATGTCCTCGGGGGCCTTGAGGTTTCTCATATTCTGGAGGTGTGTGGCCAAAGCAATGGACACAGTTTCCCAGGAGAGAGCAGGCACGGTCCTTTGGTATGGCTCCAGAGGACCCAGCCTAGAGGTTGTGTTTGCCAGGGCTGTGGGGACAGATGTCTGAAAAAGCAAACTTGGGTCAGCTAGGGGCCAAGGTAATGGCAGGCCTGATCTCCAGTCCGAGAGGGAAGATCCTCGGGATATCAAAGAGGGCAAGTGGGAGTTATTCGCTCAGGCTTTTGTCTCTGGGTGTTGCATTCACAGTGGCCGTTCAGGTTAGTCGTTGATTCAGGGGCCGAGGAAGAGCCTTTCTCTCAGGGGATAGTCCAAGCTCTCAAGTGTTTGGGTTCATTCTGAGGGAAGGGAAGAGTACTGTTTTCTGCCACAGGGGACCCCGCAGGAGAGGGACTCTAGAGCACAGCAGTGGGTTCCCTCAACTGGAATACACACCATCTAGTTAGTCCTGGGTGCCTATGGGCATGGCAAGCCCATATGTGGGCTCTTGGTCCAGTCCTTGAGAGGGTTACTTAAATAAGGTACTCACGCTGAGGGTCACAATGTGTGTTTGTGCCCAAGGCGGCCCTCACGCATGGGCGTGGCCTCATGGGCCATGCCGTTATCTCCTACACTGAATGTTTGACTCACTGCAAGCAGCAAGGATTCTTTCCATGGGGATGGAGGGGTTCTCACATGTGCATCAGGTTCCCCCCTGTGCAGAGATTGGAGATAAGGTCTAGGTTCCGATGACTGAAAACCCAGGTTGTGAATGTATGATGGCCTAAGGCATTGGCGTGTCCAATGTGCTGGGTGTGCAGCCAACTGTGTCAGTGTCTGTTGGAAGGTGTGGGCTCAGGCTATTTGCGACAGAGCAT
Source organism: Mustela nivalis (assembly GCF_964662115.1). NCBI lineage: Eukaryota > Metazoa > Chordata > Mammalia > Carnivora > Mustelidae > Mustela > Mustela nivalis. The sequence continues at coordinate 147,781 of NW_028135714.1, read as the reverse complement.
CAGTGTTTAAGGTAGCCTATGCAATTGGGGTGTTGCCGAGGGCCAAGCAGTTTGTTCCTCAGTTGGGGTTTCTGGGCAGCACCATAGACAATGTTTTTCTCCTGGGAGGCAGGCAGAGTGCTTCATTGTGGCCCCAGAATTCCCAGGAGGGAGGGTTTGTGGGTCAGGAGTGTGAGGACAGATGTCTGAAAACACAAGCTAGGGTGAGGTTTGGAGCCTAGGGCAGAGCAGGCCCATCTGCAGAGGCTGAATCAAAATCTCCTGCATCTGAAGTCAGGCTGCGGATAAGACGTTGGCTGAGGCTGGAGTATGTGTCCATGATGGCACCTTCATGAAGCGGGGGCCTCATGAATCCAAGGAAGTTTTCCCACGCTGAGTTTAGCGGTTGCCTCAAACAACAAGGTTTCCTTCTGCGGGACATTCGAGTCCTGTTGCATGGCTCCAGGACATACCATACGGAAGGACTGAAGAGCAGGGTTTGAAGGATGGATCCCTATACAGCGTGCCTCGCATTCAAATTGGCCATTAGCGACAAGATATGTTTGATCTGCTGCCTCTGGGGCACGCTACCTAGGAGGTCTGAGTTGAAATGGCCTCTCCCGAGGATGCGTCATAATGTGCGTTTGGGTCCATGGAGACCTTGGAATGTGCTGGTTGTTCAGGGGCCCTGCGGAACTCTTCGACCTGAAGGGTGTGATACAACTCCAGTAAGAAAGCTTCCCATGTGGAGACGAGATAGGTTTGGTTTGGTGCCGAAGAGAAGCCCCGGTGCTGGTCTACGAAAACAGTCCTCTGAGGACGGTCACATGGAAACCAAAGCTAAGGTTCAGATTAGGGCCTGGGGGCCTGTCCATTTCATCCTTCTGTCTCTGGGGACACTGTCTGAGAGTCTAAGTGGAGATAGTTGCTCCGGTAGTGTCAGAGAGCCCCTCTTAGTCCAGGGTGGCCTACACTATTGATGGCCTCAGGGGCCTTGGATCTTTTCCCTAACCTGTAGGGTTGTGGTCAAGGGATTGGGCACACTTTCCTTGGAGAGGGCAGGCACAGTCTTTCGCTGTGGCTGCAGAGACCCTAGCATGGGGGTGGTGTGGGTCCAGGCTGTGGGCACAGAAGTCTGAAAACACAAACTCAGCTTATGAGTGGCGCCTAGGGTATGGCAGGCCGGAGGTACAGCCCGAGAGGGAACTCCTGGGACTCTGAAACAAGGGCGAGTGGGAGGCGTTCCTTCAGGCTTTTGTCTCTGGATGTTGTGTCCGGGATAACCGTGTATTGGAGGGGTGGACTCAGGGACTGTGGACGAGTATCCCTCTCTGGGGATTTGTCCCAGCTCCCAAGAGTTTGGGGTCATTTTGTGGGAAGGGTGGAGTCGTGTTTTCTGGCTCATGTGTCTCTAAAAGAAAGGGATTCCCGAGCAGAGCGTCAGGTACGGGCGGGGCGAATGGAAAACTCAAACACTGGTGAGGATTGGGTGCATAGGGGCTTGGCAAGCCCCATATGCGGGCTCTTGGTCCTAGCCCTGACAGGCCTTTCTTTGACATGGGGCTCATGCTGAGGGTCACAGTGTGAATTTGTGACCAAGCAGCACTCAAGTTTGGGCGTGGCATCAGGGGCCATGAAGGTTTCTCCCACCCTGAAGGTGACTCCATGCCAAGAGAAAGCTTTACAGCCATGGGGAAGGAGGAGTTCTGTTTTGTGCTTGTGATACCCAGCTGTGTGGAGAATTGATATAATGTCTAGGTTCAGATAACTGAAATCCAAGGTTAGTAAGAGGTGACTGCATAAGACCATGGCGTGTCCGAAGTGCTGGGTGTGCGGCCACTTGTCTCCTTGTCTGTCTGGACGTCTGGCTTCAGGCTGTGTCAGACAGAGCATGAGTGCGCAGAGCAGCCTATCCATTTCGGGTACCGTCGAGGCCCGAGCAGGTTGATCCTCATCTGGGTTTTGTGGAGAGCCCCACAGGGAAACGTTTTTCTTCCGTTGGGCAGACACTGGGCTGGGTTGTGGTTTTGGAGTTTTTCGTCCGGAGGGCTTGCTTGCCAGGAGTGTGAGGAAGGAAGTCTGAAAACACAAGCTAGCGTGAGGTTTGGGACGGAGGGCACGGCAGGCCCTTCTGCAGAGGCTGAATCGAGATCTCCTGCACTGAGGTCATGTCAACTATGAGACGTGCCTCAGGCTAGAGTTTTTGTCCAGCATGGCCTCTTCCTGAAGGATGTGGGGGCTTCATGAGGCCAGGGGTGTTTGCCTACGATGGGATTTGTGAACTTCTCCAAACCTCAAGGTTTCCTTCTGCACGACAGTCGAGTCCAATTGGATGGTTCCAGGAGGCCCCATACGGAAAGAATCGAGAGCAGGTGTCTAAGCATGGATGCCTGGGAACGCCACCTATTATTCCCACTCTTTAGTCAGGACAAGGCAGGCTCAATCTGCGGACGCCTGGGTGAGCTACCCAAAGGGGAGAGTCGAAATGGACTCTCCTGAAGATGAGTCCTACTGTGGGTTGGTGGACTGGGAGACTTTGGAATGTGGAGGTGGCTCAGGGAATCTGCAGGATTCTCCAACGTGATGTGTTTGACACGGCTCCAACAAGGAAGCTTCCCATGTGGAGACGAGAGGAGTTCTGTTCGGTGCCTCAGGAAAGCCCCATGTCCTGTTCTTCGAACCAAAGCTCTGAGGAGTGACACCAGGAAACCAAAGCAAGAGTTGAGATTAGGGCCTAAGGGCCTGTCCGGCTCAACCTTCTATCTCTGTTGACATCTGTGTGCATGCATTCAGGGAAGTAGCTGCTCAGCTTGTGTCCGAATGCCCCTGTGTGTCCAGGGAGGCTCCCAGTAGTGGGATGTCCTCGGGGGCCTTGAGGTTTCTCATATTCTGGAGGTGTGTGGCCAAAGCAATGGACACAGTTTCCCAGGAGAGAGCAGGCACGGTCCTTTGGTATGGCTTCAGAGGACCCAGCCTAGAGGCTGTGTTTGCCAGGGCTGTGGGGACAGATGTCTGAAAAAGCAAACTTGGCTCAGCTAGGGGCCAAGGTAATGGCAGGCGTGATCTCCAGTCCGTGAGGGGAGATCCTCGGGATATCAAAGGAGGGCAAGTGGGAGATAGTCGCTCAGGCTTTTGTCTCTGGGTGTTGCATTCACAGTGGCCGTTCAGGTTAGGGGTTGATTCAGGGGCCGAGGAAGAGCCTTTCTCTCAGGGGATAGTCCAAGCTCCCAAGTGTTTGCGTTCATTCTGAGGAAAGGGAAGAGTACTGTTTTCTGCCACAAGGGACCCCGCAGGAGAGGGACTCTAGAGCACAGTAATGGGTTCCCTCAACTGGAATACACACCATCTAGTTAGTCCTGGGTGCCTATGGGCATGGCAAGCCCATATGCAGGCTCTTGGTCCAGTCCCTGAGAGGTGTTACTTAAATAAGGTACTCACGCTGAGGGTCACAATGTGTGTCTGTGCCCAAGGCGGCCCTCATGCATGGGCGTGGCATCATGGGCCATGCCTTTTTCTCCTACACTGAAGGTTTGACTCACTGCCAGCAGCAAGGTTTCTTGCCATGAGGAAGGAGGGGTTCTCACATGTGCATCAGGTTCCCCCTTGTGCAGGGATTGGAGATAAGGTCTAGTTTCCGATGACTGAAAACCCAGGTTGTGAATTGATGATGGCCTAAGGCATTGGCGTGTCCAATGTGATGGGTGTGCAGCCAGCTGTGTCAGTGTCTGTTGGAAGGTCTGGTCTCAGGCTATTTGCGACAGAGCATCAGTGTTTAAGGTAGCCTATGCAATTGGGTTGTTGCCGAAGGCCAAGCAGTTTGATCCTCAGTTGGGGTTTCTGGGCAGCACCATAGAAAATGTTTTTCTCCTGGGAGGCAGGCAGAGTGCTTCATTGTGGCCCCAGAATTCCCAGGAGGGAGGGTTTGTGGGCCAGGAGTGTGAGGACAGATGTCTGAAAACAGAAGCTAGGGTGAGGTTTGGAGCCAAGGGCAGAGCAGGCCCACTCTGCAGAGGCTGAATCAAAATCTCCTGCATCTGAAGTCAGGCTGAGGATAAGACGTTGGCTGAGGCTGGAGTATGTGTCCATGATGGCACCTTCATGAAGAGGGGGCCTCATGAATCCAAGGAAGTTTTCCCACGCTGAGTTTAGCGGTTGCCTCAAACCACAAGGTTTCCTTCTGCGGGACATTCGAGTCCTGTTGCATGGCTCCAGGACATACCATACGGAAGGACTGAAGAGCAGGGTTTGTAGGATGGATCCCTATACAGCGTGCCTCGCATTTCCATTGGCCATTAGCGACAAGATATGTTTGATCTGCTGCCTCTGGGTCACGCTACCCAGGAGGTCTGAGTTGAAATGACCTCTCCCGAGGATGCGTCATAATGTGCGTTTGGGTCAATGGAGACCTTGGAATGTGCTGGTTGTTCAGGGGCCCTGCGGAACTCTCGACCTGAAGGGTGTGATACAACTCCAGTAAGAAAGCTTCCCATGTGGAGACGAGATAGGTTTGGTTTGGTGCCTAAGAAAAGCCCCGTGTGCTGGTCTACGAAAACTGTCCTCTGAGGACGGTCACATGGAAACCAAAGCTAAGGTTCAGATTAGGGCCTGGGGGCCTGTCCATTTCAACCTTCTGTCCCTAAGGACACTGTCTGAGTGTCTAGGTGGAGATAGTTGCTCTGCTGGTGTCAGTGAGCCCCTCTTAGTCCAGAGTGGCCTACACTATTGATGACCTCAGGGGCCTTGGAGCTTTTCCCTATCCTGTGGGGTTGTGGTCAAGGGATTGGGCACACTTTCCTTGGAGAGGGCAGGCACAATCTTTCGCTGTGGCTCCAGAACCCTGGCCTGGAGGTTGTGTGGGTCCAGGCTGTGGGCACAGAAGTCTGAAAACACAAACTCAGCTTATGAGTGGCGCCTAGGGTATGGCAGGCCGGATGTACAGCCCGAGAGGGAGCTCCTGGGCCTCTGAAACAAGGGCGAGTGGGAGGCGTTCCTTCAGGCTTTTGTCTCTGGATGTTGTGTCCGGGATAGCCGTGGATTGGACGGGTGGCCTCAGGGACTGTGGACGAGTATCCCTCTCTGGGGATTTGTCCCAGCTCCCAAGAGTTTGGGGTCATTTTGTGGGAAGGGTGGAGTCGTGTTGTCTGGCTCATGTGTCTCTCCAAGAAAGGGATTCCAGAGCAGAGCCCCAGGTATGGGCGGGGCGACTGGAAAACTCAAACACTGGTGAGGATTGGGTGCATAGGGGCTTGTTAAGCCCCATATGCGGGCTCTTGGTCCAGGCCCTGACAGGCCTTTCTTTGACATGGGGCTCATGCTGAGGGTCACAGTGTGAATTTGAGCCCAAGCAGCACTCAAGTTTGGGCGTGGCATCAGGGGCCATGTAGGTTTCTCCCACCCTGAAGGTGTGACTCCATGCCAAGAGCAAGCTTTACAGCCACGCGGAAGGAGGAGTTCTCTGTTTTGCTTGTGATACCCAGCTCTGGGGAGAATTGATATAATGTCTAGGTTCAGATATCTGAAAACCAAGGTTAGGAAGTGGTGATGGCATAAGATTATGGCGTTTCCGAAGTGCTGGGTGTGTGGCCAGCCTTCTCCTTGTCTGTCTGGACGTCTGGCTTCAGGCTGTGTCAGACAGAGCATGAGTGCCTAGAGCAGCCTATCCATTTCGGGTACCATCGAGGCCCGAGCAGGTTGATCCTCATCTGGGTATTCTGGAGAGAGCCCACAGGGATACGTTTTTCTTCCGTTGGGCAGACCCTGGGCTGGGTGGTGGTTCTGGAGTTCCTAATCCGGAGGGCTTGTTTGCCAGGAGTGTTAGGAAGGAAGTCTGAAAACACAAGCTAGCGTGAGGTTTGGGACAAAGGGCACGGCAGGCCCACTCTGCAGAGGCTGAATCGAGATCTCCTGCACTGAGGTCATGTCAACTATGAGACGTGCCTCAGGCTAGAATTTTTGTCCAGCATGGATTCTTCCTGAAGGGTGTGGGGGCTTCATGAGGCCAGGGAGGTTTGCCTACGATGGGATTTGTGAACTACTCCAAACCTCAAGGTTTCCTTCAGCACGACAGTCGAGTGCTATTGGATGGTTCAAGGAGGCCCCATACGGAAAGACTCGAGAGCAGGTGTCTAAGCATGGATGCTTGGGAACGCAACCTCATATTCCCACTCTTTATTCAGGACAAGGCAGGCTCAATCTCGGGCGCCTGGGTGAGCTACCCAGAGGGGAGAGTTGAAATGGACTCTCCTGAAGATGAGTCCTACTGTGGCTTGGTGGCCTGGGAGACCTTGGCATGTGGAGGTGGCTCAGGGTCTCTGCAGGATTCTCCAACGTGAGGTGTTTGACACGGCTCCAACAAGGAAGCTTCCCATGTGGAGACGAGAGGAGTTCTGTTCAGTGCCTCAGGAAAGCCCCATATCCTGTTCTTCGAACCAAAGCCTCTGAGGAGTGACACCTGGAAACCAAAGCAAGAGTTGAGATTAGGGCCTAAGGGCCTGTCCGGCTCAACCTTCTATCTCTGGGGACATCAGTGTGCATGCCTTCGTGGAGGTAGCTGCTCAGCTTGTGTCCGAAGGCCCCTGTGTGTACAGGGAGGCTCCCCGTAGTGGGATGTCCTCTGGGGCGTTGAGGTTTCTCATATTCTGGAGGTGTGTGGCCATGCAATGGACACAGTTTCCCAGGAGAGAGCAGGCACGGTCCTGTGGTATGGCTCCAGAGGACCCAGCCTAGTGGCTGTGTTTTCCAGGGCTGTGGGGACAGATGTCTGAAAAAGCAAACTTGGCTCAGTTAGGGGCCAAGGTAATGGCAGGCCTGATCTCCAGTCCGAGAGGGGAGATCCTCTGGATATCAAAGGAGGGCAAGTGGGAGGCAGTCGCTCAGGCTTTTGGCTCTGGGTGTTGCGTTCACAGTGGCCGTTCAGGGTAAGGGTTGCTTGAGGGGCCGAGGAAGAGACTTCCTCTCGGTGGATTGACCAAGCTCCCAAGTGTTTGGGTTCATTCTGTGGGAAGGGAAGAGTACTGTTTTCTGCCACAGGGGACCCCCCAGGAGAGGGCCTCTAGAGCACAGCAGTGGGTTCCCTCAACTGGAATACACACCATCTAGTTAGTCCTGGGTGCCTATGGGCATGGCAAGCCACATATGCGGGCTCTTGTTCCAGTCACTGAGAGGAGTTACTTGAATAAGGTACTCACGCTGAGGGTCACCATGTTTTTTTTTGCCCTGGCAGTCCTCAGGCATGGGCGTGGCCTCATGGGCCATGCCGTATTCTCCTACACTGAAGGTTTGACTCACTGCCAGCAGCAAGGTTTCTTGCCATGGGGAAGGAGGAGTTCTGACTTGTGCATCAATTTCCCCCCTGTGCAGGGATTGGAGATAAAGTCTAGGTTCCGATGACTGAAAACCCAGGTTGGGAATGGATGGTGGCCAAAGGCAGTGGCGGGTCCAAAATGCTGGGTGTGCAGCCAGCTGTGTCGGTGTCTGTTGGAAGGTCTGGGCTCAGGCTATTTGCGACAGAGCATCAGTGTTTAAGGTAGCCTATGCAATTGGGGTGTTCCCGAGGGCCAAGCAGTTTGATCCTCATTTGGGGTTTCTGGGCAGCACCATAGACAATGTTTTTCTCCTGGGAGGCAGGCAGAGTGCTGCATTGTGGCCCCAGAATTCCCAGTAGGTAGGGTTTGTGGGCCAGGAGTGTGATGACGGAAGTCTGAGAACACAAGCTAGGGTGAGGATTGGAGCCAAGGGCAGAGCAGGTCGACTCTGCAGAGGCTGAATCAAAATCTCCTGCATCTGAAGTCAGGCTGAGGATCAGACGTTGGCTGAGGCTGGAGTATGTGTCCGTGATGGCACCTTCATGATGCGGGGGCCTCATGAGGCCAAGGAAGTTTTCCCACCTTGAGTTTGGAGGTTGCCCCGAACCACAAGGTTTCCTTCTGCGGGACATTCGAGTCCTGTTGCATGGCTCCAGGACATACCATACAGAAGGACTGGAGAGCAGGGTTCGAAGGATGGATCCCTGTCCAGCATGCCTCGCATTTCCATTGGCCATTAGCCACAATATATGTTTGATCTGCCTCCTCTGGGGCACGCTACCCAGGGGGCTGAGTTGAAATGGCTTCTCCTGAGGATGCGTCATAATGTGCGTTTGGGTCCATGGAGACCTTGGAATGTGCTGGTTGTTCAGTGGCCCTGCGCAACTCTCCTACCTAAAGGGTTTGATACATCCCCAGTAAGTAAGCTCCCCATGTGGAGACGAGAGAGGATTGGTTTGGTGCCTCAGAAAAGCCTCGTGTGCTGGTCTTCGAAAACAGTCCTCTGAGGACGGACACATAGAAACCAAAGCTAAGGTCCAGATTAGAGCCTGGGGGCCTGTCCATTTCAACCTTCTGTCTCTGGGGACACTGTCTGAGAGTCTAAATGGAGATAGTTGCTCCGCTGGTGTCAGAGAGCCCCTCTTAGTCCAGGGTGGCCTGCACTATTGATGGCCTCAGGGTCCTTGGAGCTTTTCCCTAACTTGTAGGGTTGTGGTCAATGGATTGGGCACACTTTCCTTGGAGAGGGCAGGCACAATCTTTCGCTGTGGCTCCAGAGGCCCTAGCCTGGAGGTTGTGTGGGTCCAGGCTGTGGGCACAGAAGTCTGAAAACACAAACTCAGCTTATGAGTGGCGCCTAGGGTATGGCAGGCCCGATGTACAGCCCGAGAGGGAGCTCCTGGTCCTCTGAAACAAGGGCGAGTGGGAGGCGTTCCTTCAGGCTTTTGTCTCTGGATGTTGTGTCCGGGATAGCCGTGGATTGGACGGGTGGCCTCAGGGACTGTGGACGAGTATACCTCTCTGGGGATTTGTCCCAGCTCCCAAGAGTTTGGGGTCATTTGGTGGGAAGGCTGGAGTCGTGTTGTCTGGCTCATGTGTCTCTCCAAGAAAGGGATTCCAGAGCAGAGCCCCAGGTACAGGCGGGGCGACTGGAAAACTCAAACACTGGTGAGGATTGGGTGCATAGGGGCTTGGCAAGCCCCATATGCGCCTCTTGGTCCAGGCCCTGACAGGCCTTTCTTTGACATGGGGCTCATGCTGAGGGTCACAGTGTGAATTTGTGCCCAAGCAGCACTCAAGTTTGGGCGTGGCATCAGGGGCCATGAAGATTTCTCCCACCCTGAAGGTGTGACTCCATGCCAAGAGCAAGCTTTACAGCCACGCGGAAGGAGGAGTTCCGTGTTGTGCTTGCGATACCCAGCTGTGTGGAGAATTGATAAAATGTCTAGGTTCAGATATCTGAAAACCAAGGTTAGGAAGAGGTGACGGCATAAGACCATGGCGTGTCCGAAGTGCTGTTTGTGCGGCCAGCTGTCTCCTTGTCTGTCTGGACGTCTGGCTTCAGGCTGTGTCATACAGAGCATGAGTGCTCAGAGCAGCCTATCCAGTTCGGGACCATCGAGGCCCGAGCAGGTTGATCCTCATCTGGGTTTTCTGGAGAGAGCCCCACAGGAAACATTTTCCTTCCATTGGGCAGACCCTGAGCTGGGTTGTGGTTCTGGAGTTCCTAATCCGGAGGGCTTTTTTGCCAGGAGTGTGAGGAAGGAAGTCTGAAAACACAAGCTAGCGTGAGGTTTGGGACCGAGGGCACGGCAGGCCCACTCTGCAGAGGCTGAATCGAGATCACCTGCACTGAGGTCATGTCAACTGTGAGAGGTGTTTCAGGCTAGAGTTTTTGTCCAGCATGGCCTCTTCCTGAAGGGTGTGGGGGCTTCATGAGGCCAGGGAGGTTTGCCTACGATGGGATTTGTGAACTACTCCAAACCTCAAGGTTTCCTTCTGCACGACAGTCGAGTGCTATTGGATGGTTCCAGAAGGCCCCATACGGAAAGACTCGAGAGCATGTGTCTAAGCATGGATGCATGGGAACGCCACCTCATATTCCCACTCTTTAGTCAGGACAAGTCAGGCTCAATCTGCGGTCTCCTAGGTGAGCTACCCAGAGGGGAGAGTTGAAATGGACTCTCCTGAAGATGAGTCCTACTGTGGCTTGGTCGTCTGGGAGACCTTGGAATGTGGAGGTGGCTCAGGACTCTGCAGGATTCTCCATCCTGAGGTGTTTGACACGGCTCCAACAAGGAAGCTTCCCATGTGGAGACGAGAGGAGTTCTGTTCAGTGCCTCAGGAAAGCCCCAATCCTGTTCTTCGAACCAAAGCCTCTGAGGAGTGACACCTGGAAACCAAAGCAAGAGTTGAGATTAGGGCCTAAGGGCCTGACCGGCTCAAACTTCTATCTCTGTTGACATCTGTGTGCATGCCTTCGTGGAGGTAGCTGCTCAGCTTGTGTCCGAAGGCCCCTGTGTGTACAGGGAGGCTCCCAGTAGTGGGAGGTCCTCGGGGGCCTTGAGGTTTCTCATATTCTGGTGGTGTGTGGCCAAAGGAATGGACAGAGTATCTGAGGAGAGAGCAGGCACGGTCCTTTGGTATGGCTCCGGAGGACTCAGCCAGAGGCTGTGTTTGCCAGGGCTGTGGGGACAGATGTCGGTAAAAGCAAACTTGGCTCAGGTAGGGGCCAACGTAATGGCAGGCCTGATCTCCAGTCCGTGAGGGGAGATCCTCTGGATATCAAAGGAGGGCAAGTGGGAGGCAGTCGCTCAGGCTTTTGTCTCTGGGTTTTGCGTTCACAGTGGTCGTTCAGGGTAGGGGTTGCTTCAGGGGCCGAGGAAGAGCCTTCCTCTCGGGGGAATGTCCAAGCTCCCAAGTGTTTGGGTTCATTCTGTGGAAAGGGAAGAGTACGTTTTTCTGCCACAGGGGACCCCCCAGGAGAGAGCCTCTAGAGCACAGCAGTGGGTTCCCTCAACTGGATCCACACCATCTAGTTAGTCCTGGGTGCCTATGGGCATGGCAAGCCACATATGCGGGCTCTTGGTCCAGTCACTGAGAGGCGTTACTTGAATAAGGTACTCACGCTGAGGTTCACCATGTGTGTTTGTCCCCAAGGCGGCCCACATGCATGGGCGTGGCTTTATGGGCCATGCCGTTTTCTCCTACACTGAAGGTTTGACTCACTGCCAGCAGCAAGGTTCCTTGCCATGGGGAAGGAGGGGTTCTGATTTTTGCATCAGGTTCCCCCCTGTGCAGGAATTGGAGATAAGGTCTAGTTTCCGATGACTGAAAACCCAGGTTGGGAATGGATGGTGGCCTAAGGCAGTGGCGGGTCCAATGTGCTGGGTGTGCAGCCAGCTGTGCCGGTGTCTTTTGGAAGGTCTGGGCTCAGGCTATTTGCGACAGAGCATCAGTGTTTAAGGTAGCCTATGCAATTGGGGTGTTCCCGAGGGCCAAGCAGTTTGATCCTCATTTGGGGTTTCTGGGCAGCACCATAGACAATGTTTTTCTCCTGGGAGGCAGGCAGAGTGCTGCATTGTGGCCCCAGAATTCCCAGTAGCGAGGGTTTGTGGGCCAGGAGTGTGAGGACGGAAGTCTGAGAACACAAGCTAGGGTGAGGATTGGAGCCAAGGGCAGAGCAGGTCGACTCTGCAGAGGCTGAATCAAAATCTCCTGCATCTGAAGTCAGGCTGAGGATCAGACGTTGGCTGAGGCTGGAGTATGTGTCCGTGATGGCACCTTCATGATGCGGGGGCCTCATGAGGCCAAGGAAGTTTTCCCACCTTGAGTTTGGAGGTTGCCCCGAACCACAAGGTTTCCTTCTGCGGGACATTCGAGTCCTGTTGCATGGCTCCAGGACATACCATACGGAAGGACTGGAGAGCAGGTTTCGAAGGATGGATCCCTGTCCAGCATGCCTCGCATTTCCATTGGCCATTAGCCACAATATATGTTTGATCTGCTGCCTCTGGGGCACGCTACCCAGGGGGCTGAGTTGAAATGGCCTCTCCTGAGGATGCGTCATAATGTGCGTTTGGGTCCATGGAGACCTTGGAATGTGCTGGTTGTTCAGTGGCCCTGCGCAACTCTCCTACCTGAAGGGTTTGATACATCCCCAGTAAGTAAGCTCCCCATGTGGAGACGAGAGAGGATTGGTTTGGTGCCTCAGAAAAGCCTCGTGTGCTGGTCTTCGAAAACAGTCCTCTGAGGACAGACACATAGAAACCAAAGCTAAGGTCCAGATTAGAGCCTGGGGGCCTGTCCATTTCAACCTTCTGTCTCTGGGGACACTGTCTGAGAGTCTAAGTGGAGATAGTTGCTCCGCTGGTGTCAGAGATCCCCTCTTAGTCTAGGGTGGCTTACACTATTGATGGCCTCAGGGGACTTGGAGCTTTTCCTAACCTGTAGGGTTGTGGCCATTGGATTGGGCACACTTTCCTTGGAGAGGGCAGGCACAATCTTTCGCTGTGGCTCCAGAGGCCCTAGCCTGGAGGTTGTGTGGGTCCAGGCTGTGGGCACAGAAGTCTGAAAACACAAACTCAGCTTATGAGTGGCGCCTAGGGTATGGCAGGCCCGATGTACAGCCCGAGAGGGAGCTCCTGGTCCTCTGAAACAAGGGCGAGTGAGAGGCGTTCCTTCAGGCTTTTGTCTCTGGATGTTGTGTCCGGGATAGCCGTGGATTGGAGGGGTGGCCTCAGGGACTGTGGACGAGTATCCATCTCTGGGGATTTGTCCCAGCTCCCAAGAGTTTGGGGTCATTTGGTGGGAGGGGTGGAGTCGTGTTGTCTGGCTCATGTGTCTCTCCAAGAAAGGGTTCAAAAGCAGAGCCCCAGGTACGGGCGGGGCGACTGGAAAACTCAAACACTGGTGAGGATTGGGTGCATAGTGGCTTGGCAAGCCCCATATGCGCCTCTTGGTCCAGGCCCTGACAGGCCTTTCTTTGACATGGGGCTCATGCTGAGGGTCACAGTGTGAATTTGTGCCCAAGCAGCACTCAAGTTTGGGCGTGGCATCTGTGGCCATGAAGGGTTCTCCCACATGAAGGTGTGACTCCATGCGAAGAACAAGCATTACAGCTATGTGGAAGGCAGAGTTCTGATTTGTGATTCCGATACAGAAACTCAGCTTTGGTAGGGGACGTCGGTATTGCAGGTCCAATCTACAAACCATGAGAAGAACTCATGAAGATTTGAATATAGAGCAGGTCTGAGGCTCTTGCTCAGGCATATGTCTCTGGATGTTGTTCAGCGATGGCCGTGGAATGTCGGGGATGCCTCATGGGCCATGGAGGAATCTTCCTTTCTGAGGTTTTGGCCCGATTTCCAATTGTTTTTCGTCAATCTGTGGGATGGGAGGACTCCTTTCATGTTTGTTACCTCAGGTATCCCACCAAAGAGGAATTCCAAAGCAAAGCCGTGGGGAAGACTGAAGGGACAACCCGAATTATGGTTAAAAATTTGGGCTAAGGGGCATGGCAAGCCCAATATGCTATCTCTTTATCCAGCCACTGAGAGGCCTTACTTGAGGACTGGGCTCAGGCTTAGGTTCACAATGTGTGTTTGTGACCAATGTGGCACGCGAGCATGGGCGGGGCCTCATGGGCCACACTGGGATCAACTACATTGAATGGTCGACAACATGCCAACCACAAGGTTTCTTGCCATGGGTAAGGGGTTCTGATTTCCTCATCATGTTCAACCCTGAGCAGTGATTGGAGATAAGGTCTAGTTTCTGAAGCCTGAAAACCGAGGTTGGGAAGAAAAAATGACCTAAGGCCATGGTGGAACGAATGCTCAGTGTGCGGCCAGCTGACTTCGTGGGGCCAGGAGGTCCAGGCTCAGGCTGTGTCAGAAAGGGCATTAGTGCCCTGGTCAGCTTAAGTATTTGGGGTGCAGCAAATGTCGGTGCGTTTGATCCTCATTTGGGGTTACTGGGTAGCAATGTTTTTCTTCTGGAGGGCAGGCAGAGTGCTGCATTATAGTTCTGGATTGCCAAACTGGAGGGCTTGTAGGCCAGTAGTCTGAGGACAGAAGTCAGGGAACACAAGCTAGTCTTAGGTTTCTGGGTGAGGCCATGGCAGGCACAATCTACAGACCTGAATCGAGATCTCGTGCATCTGAAGTCAGGGAGAGGATCAGACGATTGCTCAGGTTGGAGTTTCTGAACCTGATGGCCCCTTCATGAAGGGGGGGCATCAAGATGCCATGGGGGTTTTCCCACGATGGGAGTTTGAGAAGCTCCAAAGTGCAGAGAGTTCTGCAGGACAATTGAGACCTTTTGTTTGGCTCCAGGCCAATGACTCTTAGCAGGGTTCTAAGGATGGATGGCTGGGTAGCCCACCTCGCATTCCAATTGTCTCCTAGCAACAAGACAGGTTAGATCTCCTGGAACTGTGGGGAGCAACCGAGGACGCTGAGTTGAAATGGACACCCCTGGGGATGGGTCCTAATGTGCTTTTGTGTCTATGGAGACCTTGGAATGAAGCGGTGGCACTGGAGCCCTAAAGGGTTTTCCTAAATAGAGGCTTTGACACAGCTCCAACGTGCAAGTTTCCCATGTGTATATGAGATGTTTTCTGATGGGTGAGTCAAGAAACAGCTATATGCTGCTTTTGAAATCCAGGCCTCTGAGGAGAGATGCCTGGAAACCAACGCAATGGATCTGATTAGTGCCTAGGGGCCTGTTCTTTCCTTTTTACCTCTGGGGACATCTGTCTATGGGTCGGAGTGCAGGTAGGTGCTCAGTTGGGCTCAGATTGCCCCTGTTTTTCCTGGGAAACCACCACTATTGAGATGGATCAGGGACTTTGGAGGTTTATCCTATTAGTAGGGTTGTGGCCATTGGAATGGGCACACACAATTCCCTTGGAGAGGAAAGTACAGTCCTCAGGTTTGGCTCCAGGGGCCTGAGCCTGTAGGTTGTGTAGGCCAGGGCTGTTTGGACAGTTGTCTGAAAACACAAACTCGGCTTATTTTCGGGTCATAGTTATGGCAGGACTGATCTACAGACCATGAGGAGAACTCTTCGGGATTTGAAAAAAGGGCGAGTGTGAGGCTCCTGCTCAAGTTTTTGTCTCTGGATATCGTGTCACTCATGGTGTTGAAATTTCTGGGTGACTTCATGGGAAATGGACGAGTCTTACTCTCTGATGGTTTGGCCCCGTCCAAAGAGTTTGAGGTCATACTGTGGACTGGAAAAAGTCCGTTTTTTTGTTGTTGTTGTTTTCTTTTTTAACCTCAGGTGTCCCACCAAATGAGGGATTCAAGAGTAGAGCCCTGGGGAGTAGCAACCGGACAATCAGAAATCTGGTTAAAAATTGGGGCCTAGGGACATGTCAAGCCCATTATGACATCTAATGGTCCAACCACTGAGAGGACTTACTAGAGGACAGGACTCATGCTGAGGGTCACAATGCGTGTATATGCCCTCGTCGCACTCAAGAATGGGTGGGGCCTTAGGGTGAATGCTGGTTTCTCCTACACTGAACGTTGGACAACGTGCCAACCACAAGGGTTCTTGCCATGGGTAAGGAGGAGTTCTGATTTCTGCATCACACTCAACCCTGGGCAGTGATTGGAGATAAGGTCTCGGTTCTGAAGCCTGAAAACTGAGGTAGGAAAGAGATGATGACCTAAGGCCATGGCGGGTCTTATGTGCTCAGTGTGCGGTCAGATTTCTGTGGGTTGGTCAGGGGGTCCGGGCTCAGGTTGTGTCCGACAGTGCTTTTGTGCCCAGGTTAGACTATATAACTTGGGTAAAGTCGAGTGCTGAGTAGGTTTATTCACATTTAAGGTGCCTAGGAAGCTCATGAGGCAATAATTTTTTTCTAGAGGGCAGGCAGCGTGCTGCATTGTGGGTCCAGAATTGCCAAACTTGAGGGCTTCAGGGCCCGGCGTGTGAGGACGGAAGTCTGAGAAGAAAGCTAGACTTGGGTTTTAGGGCGAGAGCACGGCAGGTACCCCCTGCAGCTCCGAACCAATATCTCATGCATCTGAAGTCAGGGCGAGGATCCGACGTTGGCTCAGGTTGGAGTTTCTGAGCATGACGGCCGCTTCATGAAGGCAGCGGAATTTCGAGGACATTGAGGGTTTCCCACGTTGGGAGTTGTGGGATGCCCCCTTCAAGGATTCCTTCTGCGGGACAATTGAGACCTGTTGGACAGCTCCAGGACATCCCATCTGGAATGACTCCAGAGCACCGTTCGCGGATGGATGCCTAGGAAGCCCGCCTCGCATTCCAATTGTCTCCTAGCAACAAGATAGTTTAGATCTGATGGCTCTGGTGCAGCAACCGGGGTGGCTGAGTTGAAATGGACTTTCCTGAGGATGGGTCCTAATGGGTTTTGTGTCCATGAGGGCCTTGGAATGGGGCGGTGGCCCCGGGACCCTGAAGTACTCTCCTAAGCTTCTGACATAGCTCGCCTGCACAGGTTTCCTTGTGGAGACTAGATGATTTCTGATGGGTGCCTCAGGAAAACCCCTATGCTCGTATTGGAATCAGGCTTTTGAGGAGATATGCCTGTAAACCAAAGCAATGGATCCTATTATGGCCTAGGGTCCCGTCTGGTTCAATCTTAATCTCTGGGGACATCCATCTATGTTATGAGTGGAGGTAGATGCTCAGGTGGTGTCAGACCGCCCTTTTTTGTCCGGGGCGACCTACACTATTGGGATATCCTCAGGGATTTTGCGGTTTCTCTTAATTTCTACAATTTTGGACAATGGAATGGGCAGAATTCCAATGGATTGGTAGGCACAGTCCTAATGTGTGGCTCCAGGGGCCCCAGCCTGGAGGGTGTGTGGCCCAAGACTTTGAGGACAGAAGTCTGAAAACACAAACTCAGCTTAGGTTTGGGGACGTAGGTATGGCAGGCCCGATCTATAAACCATGAGAAGAACTCTTCACGAGATGAAGAAAGTGCGAGTCTGAGGCACTTGCTCAGGCTTTTGTCTCTGGATTTTGTATCAGCGATGGCCGTGGAATGTCGGGGAGGCCTCATGGGCCATGGACGAATCTTCCTCTCTGAGGATTTGGCCCGATTCCCAATTGTTTTTCGTCAATCTGTGGGATTGGAGGACTCCTTTCACTTTTATTACCTCAGGTGTCCCACCAAAAGAGGAATTCGAAAGCAAAGCCATGGGAAAGACTGAAGGGATAACCCAAACTATGGTTAAAAATTGGGGCCTAGGGGCATGGCAAGCCCATGTTGCTATCTCTTCATCCAGCCACTGAGAGGCCTTACTTGAGGACTGGGCTCAGGCAGAGAGTCACAATGAGTGTTTGGGACCCATGTGGCCAGCGAGCATGGGCGGGGCCTCATGGGCCACTCTGGTTTCAACTACACTGAACGTTGGAAAACATGCCAACCACAAGGTTTCTTGCCATGGAGAATGAGATCTGATTTCTGCATCACGTTCAACCCTGGCCAGTGATTGGAGATAAGGTCTAGGTTCTGAAGCCTGAAAACCGAGGTTGGGAAGAGATGGCGACCTAAGGCCATGGCGGCTTGATGTGCTCAGTGTGCGGCCCCCTTCAGGGTGGGGCCAGGTGGTCCAGGCTCAGGCTGTGTCAGAAAGGGCATTAGTGCCCTGGACAGCCTATGTATTTGGGGTACAACCAAGGTCGGTGCTGGTTGATCCTCATTTGGGGTTACTGGGTAGCCCCAGAGGACAATGTTTTTCTTCTGGAGGGCAGGCAGAGTGCTGCATTGTAGTTCTGGATTGCCAAACTGGAAAGCTTGTGGGCCAGTAGTCTCACTACAAGTCTGAGAACACAAGCTAGGCTTAGGTTTCTGGGTGAGGACATGGCAGGCACAATCTACAGACCTGAATCGAGATCTCGTGCATCTGAAGTCAGGGCGAGGATCAGACGATCGCTCAGGATGGAGTTTCTGTCCCTGATGGCCCCTTCAGGAAGGGGGGGCATCACGAGGCCATGGGGGTTTTCCCACGATGGGAGTTGTGAGCAGCTACAAACTGCAAAGTGTCTTCTGCAGGACAATTGAGACCTGTTGTTTGGTGCCAGGCCATGATTCTGAGCAGGGTTCTAAGGATGGATTGCTGGGTAGCCCACCTCGCATTCCAATTGTCTCCAAGCAACGAGACATTTAGATCTTCTGGATCTCGGGTAGCAACCGAGGAGGCTGAGTTTAAATGGACTCTCCTGTGGATGGGTCCTAATGTGCTTTTGTGTCGATGGAGACCTTGGAATGAAGCGGTGGCACGTGGGCCCTGAAGGGTTTTCCTAAACAGAGGCTTTGACACAGCTCCAACGTGCAAGTTTCCCATGTGTATATGACATGTTTTCTGATGGGTGAGTCAAGAAACAGCCATATGCTGGTTTTGAAAACCAGGCCTCTGAGGAGAGATGACTGGAACCAAAGAAATGGATCTTATTAGTGCCTATGGGTCTGTTCTTTCCTTTTTACCTCTGGGGATATCTGTCTATGTGTCTGAGTGCAGGTAGGTGCACAGATGTGCTCAGATTGCTCCTGTTTTTCCTGGGAAGACAGCACTAGTGAGACGGATCAGGGACTTTGGAGGTTTATCCTATTAGAAGGGTTGTGGCCATTGGAATGGGCACACACAATTCCCTTGGAGAGGAAAAGTACAGTCCTCAGGTTTGGCTCCAGGGGCCTGAGCCTGTAGGTTGTGTAGGCCAGGGCTGTTTGGACAGTTGTCTGAAAACACAACCTCGGCTTATGTTTCGGGTCATAGGTATGGCAGGACTGATCTACAGACCATGAGGAGAACTCTTCGGAATTTGAAAAAAGGGCGAGTGTGAGGCTCCTGCTCAAGTTTTTGTCTCTGGATATCGTGTCACTCATGGTGTTGAAATTTCTGGGTGACTTCATGGGAAATGGACGAGTCTTATTCTCTGGTGGTTTGGCCCCGTCCAAAGGGTCATATGAAGAAAGAGCGTGTCTGAGGCGCTTGCTCAGGCTTTTGTCTCTGGATTTTGTATCAACGAAGGCCTTGGAATGTGGGGAGGCCTCATCAGCCATGGACAAATCTTCCTCTCTGTGGATTTGACAGTCCCAATTGTTTTCGTCAATCTGTGGGATGGGAGGTGTCGTTTCAGGTTTATTCCCTCAGGTGTCCGAACAAAAGAGGAATTCCAAAGCAGAGCCCTGGGGAAGAGTGAAGGGACAACCCAATCGGTGGTTAAAAATTGGGGCCTAGACGCATGGCAGGCCCAATATGCTGTCTCTTCATCCAGCCACTGAGAGGCCTTACTTGAGGACTGGGCTCAGGCTGAGGGTCACAATGTGTGTTTGTGACCAATGTGGCCCGCGAACCTGGGTGGGGCCTCATGGCCCAACTGGTTTCAACTACACTGAACTTTGCACAATATGTCAAACACAAGGTCTATTGCCATGGGAAAGATGTTCTGATTTCTGCATCATTTACAACACTGGGCAGAGGTTGGAGATAAGGTCTAGGTCCTGAAGCCTGAAAAACAGCAGTTGGGAAGAGATGACGACCTAAGGCCATGGCGGGTCTGATATACTCAGTGTGGGGTCAGCTGCCTGGGTGTTAGTCAGGAGGTTCTGGCTCAGGTTGTGTCAGACACTGCATTAGTGCATAGGTTAGACTATATAATTTGGGTACAGTCGAGTGCCGTATAGGTTTATCCTCATTTGAGGTGCCTGGGCAGCCCATTGGGCAAGATATTTTTCCTAGAGGGCAGGCAGAATACTGCATTGTGGGTCCAGAATTGCCAAACTTGAGGGCTTCTAGGCCACGAGTGTGAGGACAGAAGTCTGAGAACACAAGCTAGACTTGGGCTTCAGGCCGAGGGCACGGCAGGTATCCACTGCAGATCGGAACCAATATCTCAAGCATCTGAGTCACGGCGAGGATCATAGGTTGGATCAGGTTGGAGTTTCTGTGTATGACTGCCCCTCCATGAACGGAGCAGAATCTCAAGGCCATGGAGGTCTTCCCACGTTGGGAGTTGTGGGATGCCCCCTTCAAGGATTCCTTCTGCGGGACATTTGTGACTTGTTGGGAAGCTCCAGGACATCCCATATGGAATGACTCAGAAGCACCGTTCGAGGATGGATGCCAGGGAAGCCCACCTCGCATTCCAATTGTCTCCTAGCAACAATACAGTGAGATCGGATGGCTCTGCAGGAGCAACCAGGGTGGCTGCGTTGATATGGACTTTCCTGAGAATGGGGCCTAATGTGTGTTTGTGTCCATGAGGGCCTTGGAAAGGGGCGGTGGTACCGGGACGCTGAAGTATTCTCCTAAGCTTTTGACATAGCTCCCATGCACAAGTTTCCCTGTGGAGACGAGATTTGTTCTGACGGGTGCCTCAGGAAACCCCTTATGCTGGTATTGGAATCCAGGCTTTTGAGGAACATGCCTGTAAACCTAAGCAATGGATCCGATTATGGCCTAGAGTCCTGTCTGGTTCAATCTTCTTATCTGGGGATATCCATCTATGGAATGAGTGGAGGTGGATGCTCACCTGGTATCAGATCTCCCTTTTTTGTCCCTGGAGACCTACACTACTGGGATGGCCTCGGGGACTTGGAGAATTCTCATAATTTGTACTGTTTTGGAAAATGAAATGGGCAGAATTCCCATGGATTAGGTAGGTCAGTCCTAATGTGTGGCTCCAGTGGCCCCAGCCTGGAGGGTGTGTGGCCCAGGACTTTTAGGACAGAAGTCTGAAAACACAAACTCAGCTTAGGTTTGGGGACGTAGGTATGGCAGGCCCAATTTACAAACCATGAGATGAACTCTTCAGGATTTGAAAAAACAGCGAGTCTGAGGCCCTTGCTCAGGCTTTTGTCTCTGGATTTTGTATCAACAATGGCCGTGGAATGTGGGGAGGCCTCCTGGGCCATGGACAAATCTTCCTCTCTGTGGATTTGGTCCGGTCCCAATTTCTTTCCGTCAATATGTGGGATGGGAGGTCTCCTCTCAGGTTTGTTACCTCAGGTGTCCCAATCAAAGAGGAATTCGAAAGCAGAGCCCTGGGGAAGAGTGAAGTGACAACCCAAACTATGGTTAAAATTTGGGGCCTAGGGGCATGGCAGGCCCAAAATGCTGTCTCTTCATCCAGCCACTGAGAGGCCTTACTTGAGGACTGGGCTCAGGCTGAGGGTCACAATGTGTGTTTGTGACCAATATGGCCCACGAGCATGGACGGGGCCTCATGGGCCACACTGGTTTCAACTACACTGGACTTTGGAAAACATGCCAATCACAAGATCTCTTGCCATGGGGAAGTTGTTCTGATTTCTGCATCATTGTCAACCCTGGGCAGTGGTTGGGGATAAGGTCTAGATTTTGAAGCCTGAAAAAACGCAGTTGGGAAGAGATGACGACCTAAGGCCATGGCGGGTCTGATATGCTCAGTGTGCGGTCAGCTGCCTGAAATTGGTCAGGAGGTTCTGGCTCAGGTTGTGTCAGACAGTGCATTAGTGCCCAGGTTAGACTATATAATTTGGGTACAGTCGAGTGCCGTGTAGGTTTATCCTCATTTGAGGTGCCTGGTCAGCTCATTAGGCCAGATATTTTTTCTAGAGGGCAGGCAGAGTGCTTCATTATGGGTCCGGAATTGCCAAAATTGAAAGCTTCTGGGCCACGAGTGTGAGGACAGATCTGAGAACACAAGCTAGACTTGGGCTTCAGGCCGAGGTCACGGCAGGTACCCACTGCAGATCTGAACCAATATCTCAAGCATCTGAAGTCACGGCGAGGATCAGACGTTGGCTCAGGTTGGAGTTTCTGTGCATGACTGCCCCTTCATGAACGGAGAGGAATCTCAAGGCCATGGAGGTTTACCCACGTGGGAGTTGTGGATGGCCCCTTCAAGGATTCCTTCTGCGGGAAAATGAGATCTGTTGGGCAGCTCCAGAACATCCCATATGGAATGACTCCAGAGCACCATTCGAGGATGGATGCCAGGGAAGCCCTCCTCGCATTCCAATTGTCTCCTAGCAACAATACAGTTGAGATCAGATGGCTCTGCAGGAGCAACCGGGGTGGCTGAGTTGAAATGGACTTTCCTGAGGATGGGGCCTAATGTGTGTTTGTGTCCATGAGGGCCTAGGAATGGGGCGGTGGTAACGGGACAATGAGTATTCTCCTAAGCTTTTGACATAGCTCCCATGCACAAGTTTCCTTGTGGAGATGAGATTTGTTCTGATGGGTGCCTCAGGAAACCCCTTATGCTGGTATTGGAATCCAGGCTTTTGAGGAGACATGCCTGTAAACCAAAGCAATGGATCCGATTATGGCCTAGAGTCCTGTCTGGTTCAATCGACTTATCTGGGGATATCCATCTATGGAATGAGTGGAGGTAGATGCTCACCTGGTGTCAGACTGCCCTTTTTTTTCCCCGGAGACCTACACTATTGGGATGGCCTCGGGGACTTTGTAGAGTTCTCCTAATTTGTACGATTTTGGATAATGGAATGGGCAGAATTCCCATGCATTGGGTAGGCACGGTGCTAATGTGTGGCTCCAGGGGCCCCAGCCTGGAGGGTGTTTGGCTCAGGACTTTTAGGACAGAAGTCTGAAAACCCAAACTCAGCTGAGGTGGGACTTAAGTGTGGCAGGCCCAATCTACAAACCATGAGAAGAACTCTTCAGGATATGAAGAAAGAGCGAGTCTGAGGCACTTGCTCAGGCTTTTGTCTCTGGATTTTGTATCAAAAATGGCCGTGGAATGTGGGGAGGCCTCCTGGGCCATGGATAAATTTTCCTCTCTGTGGATTTGAACTGGTACCAATTGTTTTTCGTCAATCTGTGGGATGGGAGGTCTCCTTTCAGGTTTATTACCTCAGGTGTCTGAACAAAAGAGGAATTCCAAAGCAGAGCTCTGGGGAGGCATGAAGGAACAACCCAAAATATGGTTAAAAATTGGGGCCTAAGGGCATGGCAGGCCCATAATGCTGTCTCTTCATCCAGCCACTTAGAGGCCTTACTTGAGGACTGGGCTCAGGCTGAGGGTCACAATGTGTGTTTGTGACCAATGTGGCCCGCGAGCATGGGCAAGGCCTCATGGGCCACACTGGTTTAAACTACACTGAACTTTGGACAACATGCCAATCACAAGGTCTCTTGCCATGGGGAAGGTGTTCTGATTTCTGCATCATTTTCAACCCTGGGCTGTGGTTGGAGATAAGGTCTCTGTTCTGAAGCCTGAAAACCGCAGTTGGTAAGAGATGACGACCTAAGGCCATGGAGGGTCTGTTATGCTCAGTGTGCGGTCAGTTGCATGGGTTTTGTTCAAGAGGTTCTGACTCAGGTTGTGTCAGGCAGTGCGTTAGTGCCCAGGTTAGACTATATAATTTGGGTATAGTCGAGTGCCGTGTAGGTTTATCCTCATTTGAGGTGCCTGGGCAGCTCATTAGGCAAGATATTTTTTCTAGGGGGCAGGCAGAGTGCTGCATTGTGGGTCCCGAATTTCCAAACATGAGGGCTTCTGGGCCAGTAGTGTGAGGACAGAAGTCTGAGAACACAAGCTAGACCAGAGTGATTCAGGCCGAGGGCACGGCAGGTACCCCCTGCAGATCTGAACCAATATCTCAAGCATCTGAAGTCACGGCGAGGATCAGACGTTGGCTCATATTGGAGTTTCGGTGCATGACTGCCCCTTCATGAACGGAGCGGAATCTCAAGGCCATGGAGGTTTTCCCACGTTGGGAGTTGTGGGATGCCCCCGTCAAGGATTCCTTCTGCGGGACAATTGAGACCTGTTGGGCAGCTCCAGGACATCCCATATGGAATGAATCCAGAGCACCGTTGGAGGATGGATGCCTGGGAAGCCCGTCTGACATTCCAATTGTATCCTAGCAAAAATACAGTTGAGATCGGATGGCTCTGCAGGAGCAACCGGGGTGGCTGAGTTGAAATGGACTTTCCTGAGGATGGGGACTAATGTGTGTTTGTGTCCATGAGGGCCTAGGAATGGGGCGGTGGTAACGGGACACTGAAGTACTCTCCTAAGCTTTTGACATAGCTCCCATGCACAAGTTTCCCTGTGGAGACGAGATTTGTTCTGACGGGTGCCTCAGGAAACCCCTTATACTGGTATTGGAATCCCGGCTTTGAGGAGACATGCCTGTAAACCTAAGCAATGGATCTGATTATGGCCTAGAGTCCTGTCTGGTTCAATATTCTTATCTGGGATATCCATCTATGGAATGAGTGGAGGTGGATGCTCACCTGGTGTCAGACCTCCCTTTTTTGTCCCTGGAGACCTACACTAGTGGGATGGCCTCGGGGACTTGGAGAATTCTCATAATTTGTACTATTTTGGAAAATGAAATGGGCAGAATTCAAATGGATTGGGTAGGTCAGTCCTAATGTGTGGCTCCAGTGGCCCCAGCCTGGAGGGTGTGTGGCCCAGGACTTTTAGGACAGAAGTCTGAAAACACAAACTCAGCTTAGGTTTGGGGACGTAGGTATGGCAGGCCCAATTTACAAACCATGAGAAGAACTCTTCTGGATATGAAGAAAGAGCGAGTCTGAGGCCCTTGCTCAGGCTTTTGTCTCTGGATTTTGTATCAACAATGGCCGTGGAATGTGGGGAGGCCTCCTGGGCCATGGACAAATCTTCCTCTCTGTGGATTTGGTCCTGTCCCAATTTCTTTCCGTCAATATGTGGGATGGGAGGTCTCCTCTCAGGTTTGTTACCTCAGGTTTCCCAATCAAAGAGGAATTCGAAAGCAGAGCCCTGGGGAAGAGTGAAGGGACCACCCAAACTATGGTTAAAAATTGGGGCCTAGGGGCATGGCAGGCCCAAAATGCTGTCTCTTCATCCAGCCACTGAGAGGCCTTACTTGAGGACTGGGCTCAGGCTGAGGGTCACAATGTGTGTTTGTGACCAATATGGCCCACGAGCATGGACGGGGCCTCATGGGCCACACTGGTTTCAACTACACTGGACTTTGGAAAACATGCCAATCACAAGATCTCTTGCCATGGGGAAGTTGTTCTGATTTCTGCATCATTGTCAACCCTGGGCAGTGGTTGGGGATAAGGTCTAGATTTTGAAGCCTGAAAAAACGCAGTTGGGAAGAGATGACGACCTAAGGCCATGGCGGGTCTGATATGCTCAGTGTGCGGTCAGCTCCCTGAAATTGGTCAGGAGGTTCTAGCTCAGGTTGTGTCAGACAGTGCATTAGTGCCAAGGTTAGACTATATAATTTGGGTACAGTCGAGTGCCATGTAGGTTTATCCTCATTTGAGTTGCCTGGGCAGCTCATTAGGCTAGATATTTTTTCTAGAGGGCAGGCAGAGTGCTGCATTGTGGGTCCGGAATTGCCAAAATTGAAAGCTTCTGGGCCACGAGTGTGAGGACAGAAGTCTGAGAACACAAGCTAGACTTGGGCTTCAGGCCGAGGGCACGGCAGGTACCCACTGCAGATCTGAACCAATATCTCAAGCATCTGAAGTCACGGCGAGGATCAGACGTTGGCTCAGGTTGGAATTTCTGTGCATGACTGCCCCTTCATGAACGGAGCAGAATCTCAAGGCCATGGAGATTTTCCCACGTGGGAGTTGTGGATGCCCCCTTCAAAGATTCCTTCTGCAGGACAAATGAGATCTGTTGGGCAGCTCCAGGACATCCCATATGGAATGACTCCAGAGCACCGTTGGAGGATGGATGCCTGGGAAGCCCGCCTCACATTCCAATTGTCTCCTAGCAACAATACAGTTGTGATCGGATGGCTCTGCAGGAGCAACCGGGTGGCTGAGTTGAAATGGACTTTCCTGAGGATGGGGCCTAATGTGTGTTTGTGTCTATGGGGCCCTAGGAATGGTTCGGTGGTAACGGGACACTGAGTATTCTCCTAAGCTTTTGACATAGCTCCCATGTACAAGTTTCCTTGTGGAGACTAGATTTGTTCTGATGGGTGCCTCAGGAAACCCCTTGTGCTGGTATTGGAATCCAGGCTTTTGAGGAGACATGCCTGTAAACCAAAGCAATGGATCCGATTATGGCCTAGAGTCCTGTCTGGTTCAATCGTCTTATCTGGGGATATCCATCTATGGAATGAGTGGAGGTAGATGCTCACCTGGTGTCAGACTGCCCTTGTTTTTCCCCGGAGACCTACACTATTGGGATGGCCTCGGGGACTTTGTAGAGTTCTCCTAATTTGTACGATTTTGGATAATGGAATGGGCAGAATTCCCATGCATTGGGTAGGCACGGTGCTAATGTGTGGCTCCAGGGGCCCCAGCCTGGAGGGTGTTTGGCTCAGGACTTTTAGGACAGAAGTCTGAAAACACAAACTCAGCTGAGGTTTGGGGACTTAAGTGTGGCAGGCCCAATCTACAAACCATGAGAAGAACTCTTCAGGATATGAAGAAAGAGCGAGTCTGAGGCACTTGCTCAGGCTTTTGTCTCTGGATTTTGTATCAACGATGGCCGTGGATTGTGGGGAGGCCTCATGGGTCATGGACGAATCTTCCTCTCTGTGGATTTGTCCCAGTCCCATTTGTTTTTCGTCAATCTGTGGGATGGGAGGTCTACTTTCAGGTTTATTACCTCAGGTGTCTGAACAAAAGAGGAATTCCAAAGCAGAGCCATGGGGAAGAGTGAAGGGACATCCCAAACTATGGTTAAAAATTGGGGCCTAGGGGCATGGCAGGCCCCATATGCTGTCTCTTCATCCAGCCAATGAGAAGCCTTACTTGAGGACTGGGCTCAGGCTGAGGGTCACAATGTGTGTTTTTGACCAATGTGGCCTGCGAGCATGGGCGGGGCCTCATGGGCAACACTGGTTTCAACTACACTGGACTTTGGACAACATGCCAATCACAAGGTATCTTGCCATGAGGAAGGTGTTCTGATTTCTGCATCATTTTCAACCCTGGGCAGTGGTTGGAGAAAAGGTCTAGGTTCTGAAGCCTGAAAAACCGCAGCTGGGAAGAGATGACGACCTCAGGCCATGGCGGCTCTCATATGCTCAGTGTACAGTCAGCTGCCTGGGTTTTGGTCAGGAGGTTCTGGCTCAGATTGTGTCAGACAGTGCATTAGTGCCCAGGTTAGACTATATAATTTGGGTACATCGAGTGCCGTGTAAGTTTATCCTCATTTGAGGTGCCTGGGCAGCTCATTAGGCAAGATATTTTTGCTAGAGGGCAGGCAGAGTGCTGCATTGTGGGTCCGGAATTGCCAAACTTGAGGGCTTCTGGGCCACGAGTGTGAGGACAGAACTCTGAGAATACAAGCCTGATTTGGGCTTCAGGCTGAGGGCACGGCAGGTACCCCCTGCATATCTGAACCAATATCTGAAGCATCTGAAGTCACGGCGAGGATCAGACGTTGGCTAGGTTGGAGTTTCTGTGCATGACTGCCCCTTCATGAACGGAGCGGAATCTCAAGGCCATGGAGGTTTTCCCACGTTGGGAGTTGTGGGATGCCCCCTTCAAGGATTCCTTCTTCGGGACAATTGAGACCTGTTGCGCAGCTCAAGGACATCCCATATGGAATGACTCCAGAGCACCGTTGGAGGATGGATGCCAGGGAAGCCCGATCGCATTCCAATTGTCTCCTAGCAACAATACAGTTGAGATTGGATGGCTCTCCGGGAGCAACCGGGGTGGTTGAGTTGAAATGGACTTTCCTGAGGATGGGGCCTAATGTGTGTTTGTGTCCATGAGGGCCTTGGAATGGGGCAGTGGCACCGGGACCCTGAGGTATTCTCCTAAGCTTTTGACGTAGCTCCTATGCACAAGTTTCCTTGTGGAGACGAGATTTGTTCTGATGAGTGCCTCAGGAAACACCTTATGCTGGTATAGGAATCCTGGCTTTTGCGGAGACATGCCTGTAAACCAAAGCAATGGATCCGAATATGGCCTAGGTTCCTGTCTGATTCAATCTTCTTCTTAAGGATATCCATCTATGGTAAGGGGGGCCGGTAGATGCTCACCTTGTGTCAGACCGCCATAGTTAGTCCCCGGAAATTTACACTATTGGGATGGCCATGGAGACTTTGGAGAGTTCTCCTAATTTGCACGATTTTGGACAATGGAATGGGCAGAATTCCCATAGTTTGGGTAGGCACAGTCCTGATGTGTGGCTCCAGGGGCCCCAGCCTGGAGGGTGTGTGGCCCAGGACTTTTAGGACAGAAGTCTGAAAACACAAACTCAGCTTAGGTTTGGGGACGTAGGTATGGCAGGCCCAATCTACAAACCATGAGAAGAACTCTTCATGATATGAAGAAAGAGCGAGTCTGAGGCACTTGCTCAGGCTTTTGTCTCTGGATTTTGTATCAAAAATGGCCGTGGAATGTGGGCAGGCCTCATGGGCCATGGACGAATCTTCCTCTCTGTGGATTTGGCCCAGTCCCAATTGTTTTCGTCATCTGTGGGATGGGATGTCTTGTTTCAGGTTTATTACCTCAGGTGTCCAAAGAAAAGAGGAATTCCAAAGCAGAACCTTGGGGAAGAGTGAAGGGACAACCCAAACTATGGTTAAAAATTGGGGCCTAGGGGCATGGCAGGCCCAATATGCTGTCTCTTCATCCAGCCACTGAGAGGCCTTACTTGAGGACTGGGCTCAGGCTGAGGGTCACAGTGTGTGTTTGTGACCAATGTGGCACGCAGCATGGGCGGGGCCACATGGGCCACACTGGTTTCAACTACACTGGACTTTGGAAAACATGCCAATCACAAGGTCTCTTGCTATGAGGAAGGTGTTCTGATTTCTGCATCATTTTCAACCCTGGGCAGTGGTTGGAGATAAGGCCTAAATTCTGAACCTGAAAAACCACAGTTGGGAAGAGGTGACGACCTAAGGCCATGGCGGGTCTGATATGCTCAGTGTGCGGTCAGCTTCCTGGGTGTTATTCAGGAGGTTCTGGCTCAGGTTGTGTCAGACAGTGCATTAGTACCCAGGTTAGATTATATAATTTGGGTAGAGTCGAGTGCTGTGAAGTTTTATCCTTATTTGAGGTGCCTGGGCAGCTCATTAGGCAAGATATTTTTTCTAGAGGGCAGGAACAGTGCTGCTGTGGGTCCGGAATTGCCAAACGTGAGGGCTTCAGGGCCACGAGTGTGAGGACAGACGTCTGAGAAACAAGCTAGACCAGGGCTTCAGGCTGAGGGCACGGCAGGTACCCCCTGCAGATCTGAACCAATATCTCATGCAACTGAAGTCACGACGAGGATCAGACGTTGGCTCAGGTTGAAGTTTCTGTGCATGACTGCCCCTTAATGAACTGAGCGGATTCTCAAGGCCATGGAGGTTTTCCCACGTTGGGAGTTATGGGATGCCCCCTTCAAGGATTCCTTCTGCGGGACAATTGAGACCTGTTGGGCAGCTCCAAAACATCCCATATGGAATGACTCCAGAGCACCGTTCGAGGATGGATGCCAGGTAAGCCCGCCTCGCATTCCAAATGTCTCCTAGCAACAAGACAGTGGAGATTGGATGGCTCTGCGGGAGCAACCGGGTGGATGAGTTGAAATGGAAGTTCCTGAGCATGGGGCCTAATATATGTTTGTGTCCATGAGGAGCTGGGAATGGGGCGGTGGCACTGGGACTCTGAAGAATTCTTCTAAGATTTTGAAATAGGTCCATTGCACAAGTTTCCTCGTGGAGACGAGATTTTTTCTTATGGGTGCCTCAGGAAACCCCCTATGCTGGTATTGGAATCCAGGATTTTGAGGATTCATGCCTGTAAACCAAAGCAATGGATCCGATTATCTCCTAGGGTCCTGTCTGGTACCATATCCTTCTCTCGGGACATCCATCTATGGTATGAGTGGAGGTAGATGCTCAGCTGGTGTCTGACCGCCCTTGTTTGTCCACTGAGACGTACATATTGGGATGGCCTCGGGGACTTTGGAAGGTTCTCCTAATTTGTACAATTTTGGACAATGGAATGGGCAGAATTCCCATGCATGGGGTAGGCACAGTCCTAATGTGTGGCTCCAGGGGCCCCAGCTTGGAGGATGTGTGGCCCAGGACTTTGAGGACAGTAGTCTGAAAACACAAATCAGCTTAGTTTTGGGGACGTAGGTGTGGCAGACCCAATCTACAAACCATGAGAAGAACTCTTCAGGATATGAAGAAAGAGCGAGACTGAGGCACTTGCTCAGGCTTTGGTCTCTGGATTTTGTGTCAACGATGGCCGAGGAATGGGGGGAGGCCTCATGGGCCATGGACGAATCTTCCTCTCTGTGGATTTGGCCCAGTCCCAATTGTTTTTTGTCAATCTGTGGGATGGGAGGTCTCCTTTCAGGTTTGTTACCTCAGGTGTCCCAACCAAAGAGGAATTCCAAAGCAGAGCCCTGGGGAAGAGTGAAGGGACAACCCAAACTATGGTTAAAATTTGGGGCCTAGGGGCATGGCAGGCCCCATATGCTGTCTCTTCATCCAGCCACTGAGAGGCCTTACTTGAGGACTGGGCTCAGGCTGAGGGTCACAATGTGTGTTTGTGACCAATTTGGCCCGCGAGCATGGGCGGGGCCTCATGGGCCACACTGGTTTCAACTACACTGAACTTTGGACAACATGCCAATCACAAAGTCTCTTGCCATGGGGAAGAGTTCTGATTTCTGCATCATTTTCAACCCTGGGCAGCGGTTGGAGATAAGGTCTAGGTTTGGAAGACTGAAAACCGCAGTTAGGAAGAGATGATGACCTAAGGCCATGGCCGGTCTGATGTGCTCAGTGTGCGGTCAGCTGCCTGGTTGATGGTCAGGAGGTTCGGGCTCAGGTTGTGTCAGACAGTGCATTTGTGCCCAGTATAGACTATGTAATTCGGGTACAGTCGAGTGCCGTGTAGGTTGATCCTCATTTGAGGTGCCTCGGCAGCTCATTAGGCAAGATATTTTTATAGAGGGCAGGCAGAGTGCTGCATTGTGGGTCCAGAATTGCCAAACTTGAGGGCTTCTGGGCCAGTAGTGTGAGGACAGAAGTCTGAGACCACAAGCTAGACTTGGGCTTCAGGCCGAGGGCAAGGCAGGTACCCCTGCACATCTGAACCAATATCTCATGCATCTGAAGTCACGGCGAGGATGAGACGTTGGCTCAGGTTGTAGTTTCTGTGCATGACTGCCCCTTCATGAACGGAAAGGAATCTCAAGGCCATGGAGGTTTTCCCACGTTGGGAGTTGTGGGATGCCCCCTTCAAGGATTCCTTCAGCGGGACAATTGAGACCTGTTGGGCAGCTCCAAAACATCCCAAATGGAATGACTGCAGAGCACCGTTCGAGGATGGATGCCAGGGAAGCCCGCCTCGCATTCCAATTGTCTCCTAGCAACATGACAGTGGAGATCGGATAGCTCTGCGGGAACAACCAGGGTGGCTGAGTTGAAATGGACTTTCCTGAGTATGGGGCCTAATGTGTGTTTGTGTCCAAGAGGACCTTGGAATGTGGCAGTGGCACCGGGACTCTGAAGTATGCTCCTAAGATTTTGACATAAGTCCCATGCACAAGTTTCCTCGTGGAGACGAGATTTTTTCTGATGGGTGCCTCAGGAAACCACCTATGCTGGTATTGGAATCCAGGATTTTGAGGATTCATGCCTGTAAACCAAAGCAATGGATCCGATTATGGCCTAGGGTCCTGTCTGGTATCATATCCTTCTCTGGGGACATCCATCTATGGTATGAGTGGAGGTAGATGCTCAGCTGGTGTCTGACCGCCCTTGTTTTTCCACTGAGACGTACATATTGGGATGGCCTCGGGGACTTTGGAGGGTTCTCCTAATTTGTACAATTTTGGACAATAAAATGGCAGAATTCCCATGCATGGGGTAGGCACAGTCCTAATGTGTGGCTCCAGGGGCCCCAGCCTGGAGGGTGTGTGGCCCAGGAATTTGAGGACAGAAGTCTGAAAACACAAACTCAGGTTAGGTTTGGGGACGTAGGTATGGCAGGCCCAATCTACAAATCATGAGAAGAAATCTTCAGGATACGAAGAAAGATCGAGTCTGAGGCGCTTGATCAGGCTTTGGTCTCTGGATTTGTGTCAACGATGTCCGTGGAATGAAGGGAGGCCTCATGGGCCATGGACGAATCTTCCTCTCTGTGGATTTGGCCGGTCCCAATTGTTTTTCGTCAATCTGTGAGATGGGAGTTTTCCTTTCAGGTTTGTTACCTCAGGTGTCTGATCAAAAGAGGAATTCCTAAGCAGAGCCCTGGGGAAGCATGAAGGAACAACTCAAACTATGGTTAAAATTTGGGGCTTAGGGGCATGGCAGGCCCCATATGCTGTCTCTTCATCCAGCCCCTGAGAGGCCTTACTTGAGGACTGGGCTCAGGCTGAGGGTCACAATGTGTGTTTGTGACCAATTTGGCCAGCGAGCATGGGCCGGGCCTCATGGGCCAGACTGGTTTCAACTACACTGAACTTTGGACAACATGCCAATCACAAGGTTTCTAGCCATGGGGAAGGAGTTCTGATTTCTGCATCATTTTCAACCCTGGGCAGTGGTTGGAGATAAGGTCTAGGTTCGGAAGCCTGAAAACCGAAGTTGGGAAGAGATGATGACCTAAGGCCATAGTAGGTCTGATGTGCTCAGTGTGCGGTCAGCTGCCTGGTTGTTGGTCAGGAGGTTCGGGCTCAGGTTGTGTCAGACAGTGCATTTGTGCCCAGGTTAGACTCTATAATTTGGGTACATCGAGTGCCGTGTAGGTTGATCCTCATTTGTGGTGCCTGGGCAGCTCATTATGCAAGATATTTTTTCTAGAGGGCAGGCAGAGTGCTGCATTGTGGGTCCGGAATTGCCAAACTTGAGGGCTTCTGGGCCAGTAGTGTGAGGACAGAAGTCTGAGACCACAAGCTTGACTTGGGCTTCAGGCCGAGGGCAAGGCAGGTACCCCCTGCACATCTGAACCAATATCTCAAGCATCTGAAGTCACGGCGAGGATGAGACGTTGGCTCAGGTTGTAGTTTCTGTGCATGACTGCCCCTTCATGAACGGAGAGGAATCTCAAGGCCATGGATGTTTTCCCACTTTGGGAGTTGTGGGATGCCCCCTTCAAGGATTCCTTCTGCGGGAAAATTGAGACCTGTTGGGCAGCTCCAACACATCCCATATGGAATTACTCCAGGAACCGTTCGAGGAAGGATGCCAGGGAAGCCCGCCTCTCATTCAAATTGTCTCATAGCCACAAGACAGTGGAGATCGGATGGCTGTGCGGGAGCAACCGGGATGGCTGAGTTGAAATGGACTTTCCTAAGAATGGGGCCTAATGTGTGTTTGTGTCCATGAGGACCTTGGTATGGAGCGGTGCCACTGGGACTCTGAAGTATTCTCCTAAGATTTTGACATAGTTCCCATGCACAAGTTTCCTCGTGGAGACGAGATGATTTGTGATGGGTGCCTCAGGAAACCCACTATGCTGGTATTGGAATCCATGCTTTTGAGGAGACATGCCTGTAAACCAAAGCCATGGATCCGATTATGGCCTATCGTCCTGTCTGGTACCATCTCCTTCTCTGGGGACATCCATCTATGGTATGAGTGGAGGTAGATGCTCAGCTGGTGTCAGAACGCCCTTGTTTGTCCACAGAGACCTACATATTGGGATGGCCTCAGGGACTTTGTAGGTTTCTCCTGATTTGTACAATTTTGGACAATGGAATGGGCAGAATTCCCATGCATGGGGTAGGCACAGTCCTAATGTGTGGCTCCAGGGGCCCCAGCCTGGAGGGTGTGTGGCCCAGGACTTTGAGGACAGAAGTCTGAAAACACAAACTCAGCTGAGGTTTGGGGACGTAGGTGTGGCAGGCCCAATCTACAAACCATGAAAAGAACTCTTCAGGATACGAAGAAAGAGCGAGTCTGAGGCGCTTGCTCAGGCTTTGGTCTCTGGATTTTGTGTCAACGATGGCCGTGGAATGTGGTGAAGCTCATGGGCCATGGAAGAATCTTCCTCTCTGTGGATTTGGCCCGGTCCCAATTGTTTTTCTTCAATCTGTAGGATGGGAAGTCTCCTTTCCGGTTTGTTACCTCAGGTGTCCCAACCAAAGAGGAATTCCAAAGCAGAGCCCTTGGGAAGAGTGAAGGGACAACCCAAACTATGGTTAAAATTTGGGGCCTAGGGGCATGGCAGGCCCCATATGCTGTCTCTTCATCCAGCCACTGAGAGGCCTTACTTGAGGACTGGGCTCAGGCTGAGGGTCACAATGTGTGTTTGTGACCAATGTGGCCTGCGAGCATGGGCGGGGCCTCATGGGCCACACTGGTTTTATCTAAACAGAACTTTGGACAACATGCCAATCACAAGTTCCTTTGCCATGGGGAAGGAGTTCTGATTTCTGCATCATTTTCAACCCTGGGCTGTGGTTAGAGATAATGTCTAGGTTCTGAAACCTGAAAACCGCAGTTGGGAAGAGATGATGACTTAAGGCCATAGTAGGTCTGATGTGCTCAGTGTGCGGCCAGCTGCCTGGTTGTTGCTCAGGAGGTTCGGGCTCAGGTTGTGTCAGACAGTGCATTAGTGCCCAGGTTAGACTCTATAATTTGGGTACAGTTGAGTGCCGTGTAGGTTGATCCTCCTTTGAGGTGCCTGGGTAGCTCATTAGGCAAGATATTTTTTCTAGAGGGCAGGCAGAGTGCTGCATTGTGGGTCCAGAATTGCCAAACGTGAGGGCTTCTGGGCCAGTAGTGTGAGGACAGAAGTCTGAGAACACAAGCTAGACTTGGGCTTCAGGCCGAGGGCAAGGCAGGTACCCCTTGCACATCTGAACCAATATCTCATGCATCTGAAGTCACGGCGAGGATCAGACGTTGGCTCAGGTTGTAGCTACTGTGCATGACTGCCCCTTGATGAACGGGGAGGAATCTCAAGCCATGGAGGTTTTCCCACGTTGGCAGTTGTGGGATGCCCCCTTCAAGGATTCCTTCTGCGGGACAATTGAGACCTGCTGGGCAGCTCCAAAACATCCCATATGGAATGACTCCAGAGCACCATTCGAGGATGGATGCCAGGGAAGCCCGCCGCGCATTCCAATTGTCTCCTAGCAACAAGAGAGTGGAGATCGGATGGCTCTGCGGGAGCAACCGGTGTGGCTGAGTTGAAATGGACTTTCCTGAGCATGGGGCCAATGTGTGTTTGTGTCCATGAGGACCTTGGAATGGGGCGGTGGCACCGGGAATATGAAGTATTCTCCTAAGATATTGACATAGTTCCCATGCACAAGTTTCCTCGTGGAGACGAGATGTTTTCTGATGGGTGCCTCAGAAAACCCCCTATGCTGGTATTGGAATCCATGCTTTTGAGGAGACATGCCTGTAAACCAAAGCAATGGATCCGATTATGGCCTAGGGTCCTGTCTGGATCCATCTCCTTCTCTTGGGACATCCATCTATGGTATGAGTGGAGGTAGATGCTCAGCTGGTGTCAGACCACCATTGTTTGTCCACAGAGTCCTAGATATTGCGATGGCCTCGGGGACTTTGGAGGGTTCTCCTAATTTGTACAATTTTGGACAATGGATAGGGCAGAATTCTCATGCATGGGGTAGGCACAGTCGTAATGAGTGGCTCCAGGGGCCCCAGCCTGGAGGGTGTGTGGCCCAGGACTTTGAAGACAGAAGTCTGAAAACACAAACTCAGCTGAGGTTTGGGGACATAGGTGTGGCAGGCCCAATCTACAAACCATGAGAAGAAATCTTCAGGATACGAAGAAAGAGCGAGTCTGAGGCGCTTGCTCAGGCTTTGGTCTCTGGATTTTGTGTCAACGATGGCCGTGGAATGTGGTGAAGCTCATGGGCCATGGAAGAATCTTCCTCTCTGTGGATTTGGCCCGGTCCCAATTGTTTTTCTTCAATCTGTGGGATGGGAGGTCTCCTTTCAGGTTTGTTACCTCAGGTGTCCCAACCAAAGAGGAATTCCAAAGCAGAGCCCTTGGGAAGAGTGAAGGGACAACCCAAACTATGGTTAAAATTTGGGGCCTAGGGGCATGGCAGGCCCCATATGCTGTCTCTTCATCCAGCCACTGAGAGGCCTTACTTGAGGACTGGGCTCAGGCTGAAGGTCACAATGTGTGTTTGTGACCAATGTGGCCCGCGAGCATGGGCGGGGCCTCATGGGCCACACTGGTTTTATCTAAACAGAACTTTGGACAACATGCCAATCACAAGTTCCTTTGCCATGGGGAAGGAGTTCTGATTTCTGCATCATTTTCAACCCTGGGCTGTGGTTAGAGATAATGTCTAGGTTCTGAAACCTGAAAACCGCAGTTGGGAAGAGATGATGACTTAAGGCCATAGTAGGTCTGATGTGCTCAGTGTGCGGCCAGCTGCCTGGTTGTTGCTCAGGAGGTTCGGGCTCAGGTTGTGTCAGACAGTGCATTAGTGCCCAGGTTAGACTCTATAATTTGGGTACAGTTGAGTGCCGTGTAGGTTGATCCTCCTTTGAGGTGCCTGGGTAGCTCATTAGGCAAGATATTTTTTCTAGAGGGCAGGCAGAGTGCTGCATTGTGGGTCCAGAATTGCCAAACGTGAGGGCTTCTGGGCCAGTAGTGTGAGGACAGAAGTCTGAGAACACAAGCTAGACTTGGGCTTCAGGCCGAGGGCAAGGCAGGTACCCCAGCACATCTGAACCAATATCTCATGCATCTGAAGTCACGGCGAGGATCAGACGTTGGCTCAGGTTGTAGCTACTGTGCATGACTGCCCCTTGATGAACGGGAAGGAATCTCAAGCCATGGAGGTTTTCCCACGTTGGCAGTTGTGGGATGCCCCCTTCAAGGATTCCTTCTGCGGGACAATTGAGACCTGCTGGGCAGCTCCAAAACATCCCATATGGAATGACTCCAGAGCACCATTCGAGGATGGATGCCAGGGAAGCCCGCCGCGCATTCCAATTGTCTCCTAGCAACAAGAGAGTGGAGATCGGATGGCTCTGCGGGAGCAACCGGTGTGGCTGAGTTGAAATGGACTTTCCTGAGCATGGGGCCAATGTGTGTTTGTGTCCATGAGGACCTTGGAATGGGGCGGTGGCACCGGGAATCTGAAGTATTCTCCTAAGATATTGACATAGTTCCCATGCACAAGTATCCTCGTGGAGACGAGATGTTTTCTGATGGGTGCCTCAGAAAACCCCCTATGCTGGTATTGGAATCCATGCTTTTGAGGAGACATGCCTGTAAACCAAAGCAATGGATCCGATTATGGCCTAGGGTCCTGTCTGGATCCATCTCCTTCTCTTGGGACATCCATCTATGGTATGAGTGGAGGTAGATGCTCAGCTGGTGTCAGACCACCCTTGTTTGTCCACAGAGTCCTAGATATTGCGATGGCCTCGGGGACTTTGGAGGGTTCTCCTAATTTGTACAATTTTGGACAATGGATAGGGCAGAATTCCCATGCATGGGGTAGGCACAGTCCTAATGTGTGGCTCCAGGGGCCCCAGCCTGGAGGGTGTGTGGCCCAGGACTTTGAAGACAGAAGTCTGAAAACACAAACTCAGCTGAGGTTTGGGGACATAGGTGTGGCAGGCCCAATCTACAAACCATGAGAAGAAATCTTCAGGATACGAAGAAAGAGCGAGTCTGAGGCGCTTGCTCAGGCTTTGGTCCCTGGATTTTGTGTCAACGATGGCCGTGGAATGTGGTGAAGCTCATGGGCCATGGAAGAATCTTCCTCTCTGTGGATTTGGCCCGGTCCCAATTGTTTTTCTTCAATCTGTGGGATGGGAGGTCTCCTTTCAGGTTTGTTACCTCAGGTGTCTCAACCAAAGAGGAATTCCAAAGCAGAGCCCTTGGGAAGAGTGAAGGGACAACCCAAACTATGGTTAAAATTTGGGGCCTAGGGGCATGGCAGGCCCCATATGCTGTCTCTTCATCCAGTCACTGAGAGGCCTTACTTGAGGACTGGGCTCAGGCTGAGGGTCACAATGTGTGTTTGTGACCAATGTGGCCCGCGAGCATGGGTGGGGCCTCATGGGCCACACTGGTTTCATCTAAACAGAACTTTGGACAACATGCCAATCACAAGTTCCTTTGCCATGGAAAAGGAGTTCTGATTTCTGCATCATTTTCAACCCTGGGCTGTGGTTGGAGATAAGGTCTAGGTTCTGAATCCTGAAAACCGCAGTTGGGAAGAGATGATGACCTAAGGCCATGGTGGATCTGATGTGCTCGTGTGCGGTCAGCTGCCTGGTTGTTGGTCAGGAGGTTCGGGCTCAATTTGTGTCAGACAGTGCATTAGTGCCCAGGTTAGACTCTATAATTTGGGTACAGTTGAGTGCCGTGTAGGTTGATCCTCCTTTGAGGTGCCTGGGTAGCTCATTAGGCATGATATTTTTTCTAGAGGGCAGGCAGAGTGCTGCATTGTGGGTCCAAAATTGCCAAACGTGAGGGATTCTGGGCCAGTAGTGTGAGGACAGAAGTCTGAGAACACAAGCTAGACTTGGGCTTCAGGCCGAGGGCAAAGCAGGTACCCCTTGCACATCTGAACCAATATCTCATGCATCTGAAGTCACGGCGAGGATCAGACGTTGGCTCAGGTTGTAGTTACTGTGCATGACTGCCCCTTGATGAACGGAGAGGAATCTCAAGCCATGGAGGTTTTCCCACGTTGGCAGTTGTGGGATGCCCCCTTCAAGGATTCCTTCTGCGGGACAATTGAGACCTGCTGGGCAGCTCCAAAACATCCCATATGGAATGACTCCAGAGCACCGTTCGAGGATGGATGCCAGGGAAGCCCGCCGCGCATTCCAATTGTCTCCTAGCAACAAGAGAGTGGAGATCGGATGGCTCTGCGGGAGCAACCGGGGGGGCTGAGTTGAAATGGACTTTCCTGAGCATGGGGCCAATGTGTGTTTGTGTCCATGAGGACCTTGGAATGGGGCGGTGGCACCGGGATTCTGAAGTATTCTCCTAAGATATTGAAATAGGTCCCATGGACAAGTTTCCCCATGGAGACGAGATTTTTTCTGATGGGTGCCTCAGGAAACCCACTATGCTGGTATTGGAATCCATGCTTTTGAGGAGACATGCCTGTAAACCAAAGCAATGGATCCGATTATGGCCTAGGGTCCTGTCTGGATCCATCTCCTTCTCTTGGGACATCCATCTATGGTATGAGTGGAGGTAGATGCTCAGCTGGTGTCAGACCACCCTTGTTTGTCCACAGAGTCCTAGATATTGCTATGGCCTCAGGGACTTTGGAGGGTTCTCCTAATTTGTACAATTTTGGACAATGGATAGGACAGAATTCCCATGCATGGGGTAGGCACAGTCGTAATGAGTGGCTCCAGGGGCCCCAGCCTGGAGGGTGTGTGGCCCAGGACTTTGAGGACAGAAGTCTGAAAACACAAACTCAGCTTAGGTTTGGGGACGTAGGTGTGGCAGGCCCAAACTACAAACCATGAGAAGAACTCTTCAGGATACGAAGAAAGAGCGAGTCTGAGGCGCTTGCTCAGGCTTTGGTCTCTGCATTTTGTGTCAACGATGGCCGTGGCATGTGGCAAGGCCTCATGGGCCATGGACGAATCTTCCTCTCTGTGGATTTGTCTGGTTCCAATTGTTTTTCGTAATCTGTGGGATGGGAGGTCTCCTTTCAGTTTGTTACCTCAGGTGTCCCAACCAAAGAGGAATTCCAAAGCAGAGCCTTGGGGACGAGTGAAGGGACAACCCAACTATGGTTAAAATTTGGGGCCTAGGGGCATGGCAGGCCCCATATGCTGTCTCTTCATCCAGCCACTGAGAGGCCTTACTTGAGGACTGGGCTCAGGCTGAGGGTCACAATGCGTGTTTTTGACCAATGTGGCCCGCGAGCATGGGCGGGGCCTCATGGGCCACACTGTTTTAAACTACACTGAACTTTGGACAACATGCCAATGACAAGGCCTCTGCCATGGGGAAGGAGTTCTGATTTCTGCATCATTTTCAACCCTGGGCAGTGGTTGGAGATAAGGTCTAGGTTCTGAATCCTGAAAACCGCAGTTGTGAAGAGATGATGACCTAAGGCCATGGTGGGTCTGATGTGCTCAGTGTGCGGTCAGCTGCCTGGTTGTTGGTCAGGAGGTTCGGTATCAGGATGTGTCACACAGTGCATGAGTGCCTAGGTTAGAATAAATAATTTGGGTACAGTCGAGTGCCGGTAAGGTTGATCCTCATTTGAGGTGCCTGGGCAGCTCATTAGGCAAGATAATTTCTCTAGAGGGCAGGCAGAGTGCTGCATTGTGGGTCCGGAATTGCCAAACGTGAGAGCTTCTGGGCCAAAGGTGTGAGGACACAAGTCTGAGAACACAAGCTAGACTTGGGCTTCAGGCCGAGGGCAAGGCAGGTACCCCCTGCACATCTGAACCAATATCTCATGCATCTGAAGTCACGGCGAGGACCAGACGTTGGCTCAGGTTGAAGTTTCTGTGCAGGACTGCTCCTTCATAAACGGAAAGGAATCTCAAGGCCATGGAGCTTTTCCACGTTGGGACTTGTGGGATGCCCCCTTCAAGGATTCCTTCTGCGGTACAATTGAGACCTGTTGGGCAGCTCCAAAACATCCCATATGGAATGACTCCAGAGCACCGTTCGAGGATGGATGCCAGGGAAGCCCGCCTCGCATTCCAATTGTCTCCTAGCAACAAGACAGTGGAGATCTGATGGCTCCTAGGGAGCAACCGGTGTGGCTGATTTGAAATGGACTTTCCTGAGCATGGGGCCTAATGTGTGTTTGTGTCCATGAGGACCTTGGAATGGGGCGGTGGCACCGGGACTCTGAGGTATTCTCCTAAGATTTTGACCTAGGTCCCATGCACAAGTTTCCTCGTGGAGACGAGATGTTTTCTGATGGGTGCCTCAGGAAACCCCCTATGCTGGTATTGGAATCCAGGATTTTGAGGAGACATGCCTGTAAACCAAAGCAATGGATCCGATTATGGCCTAGGGTCCTGTCTGGTTCCATCTCCTTCTCTGGGGACATCCATCTATGGTAGGAGTGGAGGTGGATGCTCATCTGGTGTCAGACCACCCTTGTTTGTCCAAAGAGACCTACATATTGGGATGGCCTCGGGGACTTTGGAGGGATCTCCTAATTTGTACAATTTTGGACACTGCAATGGGCAGAATTCCCATGCATGAAGTAGGCACAGTCCTAATGTGTGGCTCCAGGGGCCCCAGCCTGGAGGGTGTGTGGCCCAGGACTTTGAGGACAGGTGTCGGAAAATATAAACTCAGCTTAGGTTTGGGGACGTAGGTATGGCAGGCCCAATCTACAAACCATGAGAAGAACTCTTCAGGATATGAAGAAAGAGGGAGTCTGAGTCGCTTGCTCAGGCTTTGTCTCTGGATTTTGTGTCAACGATGGCCGGGGAATGTGGGGAAGCCTCATGGGCCATGGACGAATCTTCCTCTCTTGGGATTTGGCACTGTCCCAATTGTTTTTCGTCAATCTGTGGGATGGGAGGTCTCCTTTCAGGTTTGTTACCTCAGGTGTCCCAACCAAAGAGGAATTCCAAAGCAGAGCCCTGGGGAAGAGTGAAGGGACAACCCAAACTATGGTTAAAATTTGGGGCCTAGGGGCATGGCAGGCCCCATATGCTGTCTCTTCATCCAGCCCCTGAGAGGCCTTACTTGAGGACTGGGCTATGGCTTAGGGTCATAATGTGTGTTTGTGACCAATGTGGCCCGCGAGCATGGGCGGGGCCTCATGGGCCACACTGGTTTCAACTACACTGAACTTTGGACCACATGCCAATCACAAGGTCTCTTGCCATGGGGAAGGAGTTCTGATTTCTGCATCATTTTCAACCCTTCTGCAGTGGTTGGAGATAAGGTCTAGGTTCGGAAGCCTGAAAACCGCAGTTGGGAAGAGATGATGACCTAAGGCCATGTTGGGTCTGATGTGCTCAGTGTGCAGTCAGCTGCCTGGTTGTTGGTCAGGAGTTTCGGGCTCAGGTTGTGTCAGACAGTGCATTTGTGCCCAGGTTAGACTCTATAATTTGGGTACAGTCGAGTGCCGTGTAGGTTGATCCTCTTTTGAGGTGCCTGGGCAGCTCATTATGCAAGATATTTTTTCTAGAGGGCAGGCAGAGTGCTGCATTATGGGTCCAGAATTGCCAAACTTGAGGGCTTCTGGGCCAGTAGTGTGAGAACAGAAGTCTGAGACCACAAGCTTGACTTGGGCTTCAGGCCGAGGGCAAGGCAGGTACCCCCTGCACATCTGAACCAATATCTCATGCATCTGAAGTCACGGCGAGGATGAGACGTTGGCTCAGGTTGTAGTTTCTGTGCATGACTGCCCCTTCATGAACGGAGAGGAATCTCAAGGCCATGGAGGTTTTCCCACGTTGGCAGTTGTGGGATGCCCCCTTCAAGGATTCCTTCTGCGGGACAATTGAGACCTGTTGGGCAGCTCCAAATCATCCCATATGGAATTACTCCAGGAACCGTTCTAGGATGGATGCCAGGGAAGCCCGCCTCTCATTCAAATTGTCTCATAGCCACAAGACAGTGGATATCGGATGGCTCTGCGGGAGCAACCTAGATGGCTGAGTTGAAATGGACTTTCCTGAGCATGGGGCCTAATGTGTGTTTGTGTCCATGAGGACCTTGGTATGGAGCGGTGCCACCGGGACTCTGAAGTATTCTCCTAAGATTTTGACATAGTTACCATGCACAAGTTTCCTCGTGGATACGAGATGTTTTCTGATGGGTGCCTCAGGAAATCCCCTATGCTGGTATTGGAATCCATGCTTTTGAGGAGACATGCCTGTAAACCAAAGCCATGGATCCGATTATGGCCTATCGTCCTGTCTGGTACCATCTCCTTCTCTGGGAACATCCATCTATGCTATGAGTGGAGGTAGATGCTCAGCTGGTGTCAGACCGCCCTTGTTTGTCCACAGAGACCTACATATTGGGATGGCCTCAGGGACTTTGTAGGTTTCTCCTGATTTGTACAATTTTGGACAATGGAATTGGCAGAATTCCCATGCATGGGGTAGGCACAGTCCTAATGTGTGGCTCCAGGGGCCCCAGGCTGGAGGGTGTGTGGCCCAGGACTTTGAGGACAGAAGTCTGAAAACACAAACTCAGCTGAGGTTTGCGGACGTAGGTGTGGCAGGCCCAATCTACAAACCATGAGAAGAACTCTTCAGGATACGAAGAAAGAGCTAGTCTGAGGCGCTTGCTCAGTCTTTGGTCTCTGGATTTTGTGTCAACGATGGCCGTGGAATGTGGTGAAGCTCATGGGCCATGGAAGAATCTTCCTCTCTGTGGATTTGGCCCGGTCCAAATTGTTTTTCTTCAATCTGTAGGATGGGAAGTCTCCTTTCAGGTTTGTTACCTCAGGTGTCCCAACCAAAGAGGAATTCCAAAGCAGAGCCTTTGGGAAGAGTGAAGGGACAACCCAAACTATGGTTAAAATTTGGGGCCTAGGGGCATGGCAGGCCCCATATGCTGTCTCTTCATCCAGCCACTGAGAGGCCTTACTTGAGGACTGGGCTCAGGCTGAGGGTCACAATGTGTGTTTGTAACCAATGTGGCCCGCGAGCATGGGCGGGGCCTCATGGGCCACACTGGTTTCATCTAAACAGAACTTTGGACAACATGCCAATCACAAGTTCCTTTGCCATGGGGAAGGAGTTCTGATTTCTGCATCATTTTCAACCCTGGGCTGTGGTTGGAGATAATGTCTAGGTTATGAAACCTGAAAACTG
Organism: Mustela nivalis; assembly: GCF_964662115.1. Lineage (NCBI taxonomy): Eukaryota > Metazoa > Chordata > Mammalia > Carnivora > Mustelidae > Mustela > Mustela nivalis. The sequence goes on along the minus strand of NW_028135714.1, from coordinate 104,350 downwards.
CAGTTGGGAAGAGATGATGACCTAAGGCCATGGTGGATCTGATGTGCTCAGTGTGCGGTCAGCTGCCTGGTTGTTGGTCAAAAGGTTCGGGGTCAGGTTGTGTCAGACAGTGCATTAGTGCCCAGGTTAGACTCTATAATTTGGGTACAGTTGAGTGCCGTGTAGGTTGATCCTCCTTTGAGGTGCCTGGGTAGCTCATTAGGCAAGATATTTTTTCTAGAGGGCAGGCAGAGTGCTGCATTGTGGGTCCAGAATTGCCAAACGTGAGGGCTTCTGGGCCAGTAGTGTGAGGACAGAAGTCTGAGAACACAAGCTAGACTTGGGCTTCACCCGAGGGCAAAGCAGGTACCCCTTGCACATCTGAACCAATATCTCATGCATCTGAAGTCACGGCTAGGATCAGACGTTGGCTCAGGTTGTAGTTACTGCGCATGACTGCCCCTAGATGAACGGAGAGGAATCTCAAGCCATGGAGGTTTTCCCACGTTGGGAGTTGTGGGATGCCCCCTTCAAGGATTCCTTCTGCGGGACAATTGAGACCTGTTGGGCAGCTCCAAAACATCCCATATGGAATGACTGCAGAGCACCGTTCGAGGATGGATGCCAGGGAAGCCCGCCTCGCATTCCAATTGTCTCCTAGCAACAAGACAGTGGAGATCGGATGGCTCCTCGGGAGCAACTGGTGTGGCTGATTTGAAATGGACTTTCCTGAGTATGGGGCCTAATGTGTGTTTGTGTCCATGAGGACCTTGGAATGGGGCGGTGGCACCGCGACTCTGAAGTATTCTCCTAAGATTTTGAACTAGGTCCCATGCACAAGTTTCCTCGTGGAGACGAGATGTTTTCTGATGGGTGCCTCAGGAAACCCCCTATGCTGGTATTGGAATCCAGGCTTTTGAGGAGACATGCCTGTAAACCAAAGCAATGGATCCGATTATGGCCTAGGGTCCTGTCTGGTTCCATCTCCTTCTCTGGGGACATCCATCTATGGTAGGAGTGGCGGTAGATGCTCAGCTGGTGTCAGACCACCCTTGTTTGTCCTCAAAGTCCTAGATATTGCAATCCCTCGGGGACTTTGGAGGGTTCTCCTAATTTGTACAATTTGGACAATGGATAGGGGAGAATTCCCATGCATGGGGTAGGCAGAGTCCTAATGTGTGGCTCCAGGGGCCCCAGCCTGGAGGGTGTGTGGCCCAGGACTTTGAGGACAGAAGTCTGAAAACACAAACTCAGCTTAGGTTTGGGGACGTAGGTGTGGCAGGCCCAAACTACAAACCATGAGAAGAACTCTTCAGGATACGAAGAAAGAGCGACTCTGAGGCGCTTGCTCAGGCTTTGGTCTCTGCATTTTGTGTCAACGATGGCCGTGGCATGTGGCAAGGCCTCATGGGCCATGGACGAATCTTCCTCTCTGTGGATTTGGCCGGTCCCAATTGTTTTTCGTAATCTGTGGGATGGGAGGTCTCCTTTCAGGTTTGTTAACTCAGGTGTCCCAACCAAAGAGGAATTCCAAAGCAGAGCCCTGGGGACGAGTGAAGGGACAACCCAAACTATGGTTAAAATTTGGGGCCTAGGGGCATGGCAGGCCCCATATGCTGTCACTTCATCCAGCCACTTAGAGGCCTTACTTGAGGACTGGGCTCAGGCTGAGGGTCACAATGTGTGTTTGTGACCAATGTGACCCGCGAGCATGGGCGGGGCCTCATGGGCCACACTGGTTTCAACTACACTGAACTTTGGACAACATGCCAATGACAAGGTCTCTTATCATGGGGAAGGAGTTCTGATTTCTGCATCATTTTCAACCCTGGGCAGTGGTTGGAGATAAGGTCTAGGTTCTGAATCCTGAAAACCGCAGTTGTGAAGAGATGATGACCTAAGGCCATGGTGGGTCTGATGTGCTCAGTGTGCGGTCAGCTGCCTGGTTGTTGATCAGGAGGTTCGGGCTCAGGCTGTGTCACACAGTGCATGAGTGCCTAGGTTAGAATAAATAATTTGGGTACAGTCGAGTGGCGGGTAGGTTGATCCTCATTTGAGGTGCCTGGGCAGCTCATTAGGCAAGATATTTTTTCTAGAGAGCAGGCAGAGTGCTGCATTGTGGGACCAGAATTGCCAAACGTGAGAGCTTCTGGGCCAAAGGTGTGAGGACACAAGTCTGAGAACACAAGCTAGACTTGGGCTTCAGGCCGAGGGCAAGGCAGGTACCCCCTGCACATCTGAACCAATATCTCATGCATCTGAAGTCACGGCGAGGACCAGACGTTGGCTCAGGTTGTAGTTTCTGTGCATGACTGCTCCTTCATGAACGGAGAGGAATCTCAAGGTTATGGAGGTTTTCCCACGTTGTGTGTTGTGGGATGCCCCCTTCAAGGATTCCTTCTGCGGTACAATTGAGACCTGTTGGGCAGCTCCAAAACATCCCATATGGAATGACTCCAGAGCACCGTTCGAGGATGGATGCCAGGGAAGCCCGCCTCGCATTCCAATTGTCTCCTAGCAACAAGACAGTGGAGATCAGATGGCTCCTCGGAGCAACCGGGATGGTGATTTGAAATGGACTTTCCTGAGCATGGGGCCAATGTGTGTTTGTGTCCATGAGGACCTTGGAATGGGGCAGTGGCACCGGGAATCTGTAGTATTCTCCTAAGATTTTGACCTAGGTCCCATGCACAAGTTTCCTCGTGGAGACAAGATTTTTTCTGATGGTGCCTCAGGAAACCCCCTATGCTGGTATTGGAATTCAGGATTTTGAGGAGACATGCCTGTAAACCAAAGCAATGGATCCGATTATGTCCTAGGGCCCTGTCTGGTTCCATCTCCTTCTCTGGGGACATCCATCTATGGTAGGAGTGGAGGTGGATGCTCAGCTGGTGTCAGACCACCCTTGTTTGTCCAAAGAGTCCTACATATTGGGATGGCCTCGGGGACTTTGGAGGGATCTCCTAATTTGTACAATTTTGGACAATGGAATGGGCAGAATTCCCATGCATGAAGTAGGCACAGTCCTAATGTGTGGCTCCAGGGGCCCCAGCCTGGAGGGTGTGTGGCCCAGGACTTTGAGGACAGGTGTCGGAAAATATAAACTCAGCTTAGGTTTGGGGACGTAGGTATGGCAGGCCCAATCTACAAACCATGAGAAGAACTCTTCAGGATATGAAGAAAGAGGGAGTCTGAGTCGCTTGCTCAGGCTTTGTCTCTGGATTTTGTGTCAACGATGGCCGGGGAATGTGGGGAAGCCTCATGGGCCATGGACGAATCTTCCTCTCTTGGGATTTGGCCCGGTCCCAATTGTTTTTTGTCAATCTGTGGGATGGGAGGTCTCCTTTCAGGTTTATTACCTCAGGTGTCCCAACCAAAGAGGAATTCCAAAGCAGAGCCCTGGGGAAGAGTGAAGGACAACCCAAACTATGGTTAAAATTTGGGGCCTAGGGGCATGGCAGGCCCCATATGCTGTCTCTTCATCCAGCCCCTGAGAGGCCTTACTTGAGGACTGGGCTCAGGCTGAGGGTCATAATGTGTGTTTGTGACCAATGTGGGCCGCGAGCATGGGCGGGGCCTCATGGGCCACAGTGGTTTCAACTACACTGAACTTTGGACAACATGCCAATCACAAGGTCTCTTGCCATGGGGAAGAGTTCTGATTTCTGCATCATTTTCAACCCTGGTCAGTGGTTGGAGATAAGGTCTAGGTACGGAAGCCTGAAAACCGCTGTTGGGAATTGATGATGACCTAAGGCCATGGTGGGTCTGATGTGCTCAGTGTGCGGTCAGCTGCATGGTTGTTGGTCAGGAGGTTCGGGCTCAGGTTGTGTCAGACAGCGCATTAGTGCCCAGGTTAGACTATATAATTTGGGTACAGTCGAGTGCCGTGTGGGTTGATCCTCATTTGAGGTGCCTGGGCAACTCATTAGGCAAGATATTTTTTCTAGAGGGCAGGCAGAGTGCTGCATTGTGGGTCCCGACATGCCAAACTTGAGTACTTCTGGTTTAGTAGTGTGAGGACTGAAGTCTGAGAACACAAGCTAGACTTGGGCTTCAGTCCGAGGGCAAGGCATGTACTCCCTGCACATCTGAACCAATATCTCATGCATCTGAAGTCACGGCGAGGATGAGACCTTGGCACAGGTTGTAGTTTCTGTGCATGACTGCCCCTTCATGAACGGAGAGGAATCTCAAGGCCAGGGAGGTTTTCCCACGTTGGGAGTTGTGGGATGCCCCCTTCAAGGATTACTTCTGCGGCACAATTGAGACCTGTTGGGCAGCTCCAAAACATCCCAAATGGAATGACTGCAGAGCACCGTTCGAGGATGGATGCCAGGGAAGCCCGGCTCGAATTCCAATTGTCTCCTAGCAACAAGACAGTGGAGATCGGATGGCTCCTTGTGAGCATCCGGTGTGGCTGATTTGAAATGGACTTTCCTGAGCATGGGGCCAATGTGTGTTTGTGTCCATGAGGACCTTGGAATGGGGCGGTGGCACCGGGACTCTGAAGTATTCTCCTAAGGTTTTGAAATAGGTCCCATGCACAAGTTTCCTCGTGGAGACGAAATGTTTTCTGATGGGTGCCTCAGGAAACCCACTATTCTGGTATTGGAATCCAGGATTTTGAGGAGACATGCCTGTAAACCAAAGCAATGGATCCGATTATGGCCTAGGGTCCTGTCTGGTTCCATCTCCTTCTCTGGGGACATCCATCTATGGTAGGAGTGGAGGTGGATGCACAGCTGGTGTCAGACCACCCTTGTTTGTCCAAAGAGACCTACATATTGGGATGGCCTCGGGGACTTTGGAGGGATCTCCTAATTTGTACAATTTTGGACAATGGAATGGGCAGAATTCCCATGCATGGGGTAGGCACAGTCCTAATGTGTGGCTCCAGGGTCCCTTGCCTGGAGGGTGTGTTGCCCAGGACTTTGAGGACAGGAGTCGGAAAACAAAAACTCAGCTAGGTTCTGAATCCTGAAAACCGCAGTTGGGAAGAGATGATGACCTAAGGCCATGGTGGGTCTGATGTGCTCTGTGCGGCCAGCTGCCTGGTTGTTGGTCAGGAGGTTCGGGCTCAGGTTGTAGTTTCTGTGCATGACTGCCCCTTCATGACCTACATAGCTCCCATGCACAAGTTTCCTCGTGGAGACGAGATTATTTCTGATGGGTGCCTCAGGAAACCCCCTATGCTGGTATTGGAATCCAGGATTTTGAGGAGATATGCCTATAAACCAAAGCAATGGATCCGATTATGGTGTCAGACCGCACTTGTTTGTCCACAGAGACCTACACTATTGGGATATCCTCGGGGACTTTGGAGGGTTCTCCTAATTTGTACGAAATTGTACAATGGAATGGGCATGGGGTAGGCACAGTCCTAATGTGTGGCTCCAGGGGCCCCAGCCTGGAGTGTGTGTGGCCCAGTACTTTGAGGACAGATTTCTGAAAACACAAACTCAGCTTAGGTTTGGGGAGGTAGGTATATCAGGCCCCATCTACAAACCATGAGAATAACTCTTCAGGATATGAAGAAAGAGCGAGTCTGAGGCGCTTGCTCAGGCTAAGGTCTCTGTATTTTGTATCAACGAAGGCCGTCGAATGTGGGGAGGCCTCATGGGCCATGGACGAATCCTCCTCTCTGTGGATTTCGTCCGGTCCCAATTGTTTTTCGTAAATCTGTGGGCTGGGAGGTCTCATTTCAGGTATGTTACCTCAGGTGTCCCAACCAAACAGGAATTCCAAAGCAGAGACCTGGGGAAGAGTGAAGGGACAACCCAAACTATGGTTAAAAATTGGGGCCTAGTGGCATGGCAGGCCCCATATGCTGTCTCTTCATCCAGCCACTAGAGGCCTTACTTGAGGACTGGGCTCAGGCTGAGGGTCACAATGTGTGTTTGTGACCAATGTGGCCCGCGAGTATGGGCGGGGCCTCATGGCCACACTGGTTTCAACTACACTGAACTTTGGACAACATGCCAATCACAAGATCTCTTGCCATAGGGAAGGAGTTCTGCTTTCTGCATCCTTTTAAAACCTGGGCAGTGGTTGGAGATAAGGTCTAGGTTCTTGATCCTGAAAACCGCAGTTGGGAAGAGATGACGACATAAGTCCATGGCGGGTCTGATGTGCTCAGTGTGCGGTCAGCTGCCTGGTTGTTGGTCAGGAGGTTCGGCCTCAGGTTGTGTCAGACAGTGCATTAGTGCCCTGGTTAGACTATATAATTTGGGTACAGTCGATTGCCTTGTAGTTTATCCTCCTTTAGGATGCCTGGGCACCTCATTAGGCAATATATTTTTTTCTAGAGGGCAGGCAGAGTGCTGCATTGTGGGTCCAGAATTGCCAAACTTGAGGGCTTCTGGGCCAGGAGTGTGAGGACAGAAGTCTGAGAACACAAGCTAGACTTGAATTCAGGCCGAGGGCACGGCAGGTACCCCCTGAAATTCTGAACCAATATCTCATGCATCTGAAGTCACGGCGAGGATCAGACGTTGGCTCAGTTTGGAGTTTCTGTGCATGACTGCACCTTCATGAACATGGCTGAATCTCAAGACCATGGAGGTTTTCCCACGTTGGGAGTTGTGGGATGCCCCCTTCCAGGATTCCTTCTGCGGGACAATTGAGACCTTTTGGGCAGCTCCAGGACGTCCCATATGGAACGACTCCTGAGCACAGTTCGAATATGGATGCCAGGGAAGACCGCCTCGCATTCCAATTGTCTCCTCACAACAAGACATTTGAAATCGGATGGCTCTGCGGGAGCAACCAGGGTGGCTGAGTTGAAATGGACTTTCCTGTGGATGGGGCCTAATGTGTGTGTGTCCATGAGGACCTTGGAATGGGCGGTGGCACTGGGACCCTGAAGTATTCTCCTAAGCTTTTGACATAGCTCCCATGCACAAGTTTCCTCATGGAGACGAGAATTGTTCTCATGGGTGCCTCAGGAAAACCCCTATGCTGGTATTGGATCCAGGATTTTGAGGAGACATGCCTGTAAACCAAAGCAATGGATCCGATTATGGCCTAGTGTCCTATCTGGTTCAATCTTCTTCTCTGGGGACATATATCTATGGTATGAGTGGAGGTAGATGCTCAGCTGGTGTCAGACCGCCCTTGTTTGTCCCGGGAGACCACACAATTGTGATGTCCTCGGGGACTTTGGAGTGTTCTCCTAATTTGTACGATTTTGGACAATGGAATGGGCAGAATTCGCTTGTATTGTGTAGGCACAGTCCTAATATGTGGCTCCAGGTGCCCAGCCTGGAGGGTGTGTGGCCCAGAACTTCTAGGACAGAAGTCTGAAAACACAAACTCAGCCTAGGTTTGGGACGTAGGTATGGCAGGCCCAATGTACAAACCATGAGAAGAACTCTTCAGGATATGAAGAAAGTGTGAGTCTGAGGCCCCTGCTCAGGCTACTTCTTGATTTTGTATCAGCGATGGCCGTGGAATGTCGGGGAGGCCTCATGGGCCATGGATGAATTTCCTCTCTGTGGATTTGGTGCGGTCCCCATTGTTATTCGTCAATCTGTGGGTTGGGAAGTCACCTTTCAGGTTTGTTACCTCAGGTGTCCCAACCAAAGAAGAATTCCAAAGCAGAGCCCTGGGGAAGAGTGAAGGGACAACCCAAACTGAACCAATATCTCATGCATCTGAAGTCACGGCGATGATTAGACGTTGGCTCATTTTGGAGTTTCTGTGCATGACTGTCCCTTCAGGAATGGAGCGGAAACTGAAGGCCCTGGTGGTTTTCCCACGTTGGAAGTTGTGGGATGCCCCCTTCAAGGATTTTTTCCCCGGGACAATTCAGATCTGTTGGGCAGCTCCAGGACATCCCATATGGAATGACTCCAGAGCACCCTTCGAGGATGGATGCCAGGAAAGCTCTCCTCGCATTCCAATAGTCTGCTAGCACCAAGACAGTTTAGATTGGATGGCTCTGCGGGAGCTACCGGTGTGACTGAGTTGAATGGGACTTTCGTGGGGCTCCTGGGTGGCTCAGTGTGTTAAGCCACTTCTTTCGACTCAGGTCATGATCTCAGAGTGCTAGGATCGAGCCTAACATCAGGCACTCTGCTCAGCAAGGAGCCTGCTTCCTACTCTATCTCTGATGCTTGTGATCTATGACTGTCAAATAAATAAATAAAATCTTAAAAAAAAAAGTAATGGGCTTCCTGAGGTTGGGGTCTAAGGTGTGTTTGTGTCCATGAGGGCCTAGGAATGGGGGGGGGGCACAGGGAACCTGAAGTATTCTCCTAAGATTTGGACATAGCTCCCATGCACAAGTTTCCTTGTGGAGATGAGATTTGTTCTAATGGGTGCCTCAGGAAACCCCCTACGCTGGTATTGGAATCCAGGCTTTTGAGGAGACATGCCTGTAAATCAAAGCAATGGATCCGGTTATGGCCTAGCGTCCTGTCTGGTTCAATTTTCTTCTCTGGAGACATCCATCTGTGGTATGAGTGGAGGTAGATGCTCAGTTGGTGTGAGACCGCCCTTGTTTGTCCTGGGAGACCTACACAATTGGGATAGCCTCGGGGACTATAGAGGGTTCTCCTAATTTGTGCGATTTTCGACAATGGAATGGGCAGAATTCCCATAGATTGGGTAGACACAGTGCTCATGTGTGGCTCCTCTGGCCCTAGCCTAGAGGGTGTGTGGCCCAGGACTTTGAGGACAGAATTCTGAAAACACAAACTTAGCTTAGGTTTGGGAACGTAGGTAAGGCAGGCCCAATCTACAAACCGTAGGAAGAACTCTTCAGGATATGAAGAAAGAGAGAGTCTGAGGCGATTGCTCAAGCTTTGGTCTCTGGATTTTATGTCAACGATGGCCGTGGAATGAGGGGAGGCCTCATGGGCCATGGACGAATCTTCCTCTCTGTGGATTTGGCCCAGTCCCAATTGTTTTTCGTCAATCTGTGGGATGGGAGGTCTCCTTTCAGGTTTGTTACCTCAGGTGTCCCAACCAAAGAGGAATCCTAAGCAGAGGCCTGGGAAAGAGTGAATGGAAAACCCAAACTATGGTTAAAAATTGGGGCCTATGGGCAGGGCAGGCCCAATATGCTATCTCATCATCCAGCCGCTGATAGGCTTTACTTGAGGACTGGGCTTAGGCTGAGGGACAGAATGTGTGTTTGTGACCAATGTGGCCCTCGAGCTTGGGCGGGGCCTCATTGGCCACACTGGTTTCAACTACACTGAACTTTGGACAACATGCCAATCACAAGGTTTCTTTCCATGGGGAAAGAGTTCTGATTTCTGCATCATTTTCAACCCTGGGCAGTGGTTGGAGATAAAGTCTAGGTTCTGAAGCCTGAACCGCAGTTGGGAAGAGATGATGACCTAAGGCCATGGCGGGTCTGAGTGCTCAGTGTGCGGTCATCTGTCTGGGTGTTGGTCAGGAGGTTCGGGCTCAGTTTGTGTCAGACAGGGCATTAGTGTTCTGGTTAGACTATATAATTTGGGTATAGTCGGACCCGTGTAGGTTTATGCTCATTAAGGTGCCTGGCCAACTCATTAGGCAAAATATTTTTTTAAGAGGGCTGTCAGAGTGCTGCATTGTGGGACGGGAATTGCCAGAGTTGAGGGCTTCTGGACCAGGAGTGTGAGGACAGAAGTCTGAGAACACAAGCTAGACTTGGGCTTCAGGCCAAGGGCAGGGCAGGTACCCCCTGCAGATATGAACCAATATCTCATGCATCTGAAGTCACGGCGTGGATCAGACGTTGGCTCAGGTTGGATTTTCTGTGCATGACTGCCCCTTCATGATTGAGCGGAGTCTCAAGGCTGTTAACATTTTCCCAAGTTGGGAGTAGTGGGATGCCCCCTTCAAGGATTCCTTATTCGGGACATTTGAGACCTGTTGGGCAGCTCCAGATCATTTCCTATGGAATGACTCCAGAGCATCGTTCGAGGATGGATGCCAGGGAAGATCGCCTCGCATTCCAATTGTCTCCTAACAACAAGACAGTTGAGATCTGATGGCTCTGCGGGAGACACCGGGGAGGCTGAGTTGAAATGGACTTTCCCGAGGTAAGGTCCTAAAGTGTGTTTGTGTCCATGGGGGCCTTGGAATGGGGCGGTGGCACCGGGACCCTGAAGTATTCTCCTAAACTTTTGACATAGCTCCCATGCTCAAGTTTCCTTGTGGAGATGAGGTTTGTTCAGATGGGTGCCTCAGGAAACCCCCTATGCTTGTATTGGAATTCAGGTTTTTGAGGATACATGCCTGAAAACCAAAGCTTGGATCTGATTATGACCTAGGGTCATGTCTGCTTCCATCTTCTTCTCTGGGGACATCCATCTATGTTATGTGTGGAGATAGATGCTCAGCTGGTGTCAGACCGCCCTTGTTTGTCCCGGGAGACCTACACTCTTGGGATGGCCTCGGGGACGTTGCAGGGTTCTCCTAATATGTACGATATTGGACAGTGGAATGGGCAGAATTTCCATGCATGGGGTAAGCACAGTCCTAATGTGTGGCTCCAGGGGCCCCATCCTGGAGGGTGTGTGGCCCTGGAATTTGAGGACATAAGTCTGAAAACACAAACTCAGCTTAGGTTTGGGGACGTAGGTATGGCAGGCCCAATCTACAAACCATGAGAGAAATCTTCAGGATACGAAGAAAGAGTGAGTCTGAGGCGCTTGCTCAGGCTTTGGTCTCTGGATTTTGTGTCAACGATGGCCGTGGAATGTGGGGAGGCCTAATCGGCCAAGGACGAATCTTCCTCTCTGTGGATATGGCCCGGTCCCAATTGTTTTTCGTCAATCTGTGGGATGGGAGGTCTCCTTTCAGGTTTGATACCTCAGGTGCCCCAAACAAAGAGGAATTCCAAAGCAGAGCCCTGGGGAAGAGTGAAGGGACTTGACAGTTGAGATCTGATGGCTCTGCGGGAGAAACTGGGGTGGCTGAGTTGAAATGGACTTTCTTGAGGATGGGGCCTAATGTGTGTTTGTGTCCATGAGGGCCTTGGAATGGAGGCTAGCCTGGAGGTTGTGTGGGTCCAGGCTGTGGGCAAAGATGTCTGGAAACACAAAGTCAGCTTATGAGTGGAGCCTAGGGTATGGCAGGCCGGATGTGTAGCCCAAGAGGGAGCTCCTAGGCCTCTGAAAGAAGGGCGAGTGGGAGGCGTTCCTTCAGGCTTTTGTCTCTGGATGTTGTATCCGGGATAGCCGTGGATTGGACGGGTGGCCTCAGGGACTATGGACGAGTATCCCTCTCTGGATATTTGTCCGGGCTCCCAAGAGTTTGGGGTCATTTTGTGGGAAGGGTGGAGTCGTGTTGTCTGGCTCATGTGTCTCTCCAAGAAAGGGATTCCCGAGCAGAGCCCCCGGTACAGGCGGGGCGACTGGAAAACTCAAACACTGGTGACGATTGGGTGCATAGCGGCTTGGCAAGCCCCATATGCGGGCTCTTGGTCCAGGCCCTGACAGGCCCTTCTTTGACATGGGGCTCACGCTGAGGGTCACAGTGTGAATTTGTGCCCAAGCAGCACTCACGGTTGGGCGTGGAATCAGGGGCCATGAAAGTTTCTCCGACCCTGAAGGTGTGACTCCATGCCAAGAGCAAGCTTTACAGCCATGAGGAAGGAGGAGTTCTGTGTTGTGCTTGAGATACCCAGCTGTGTGGAGAATTGATATAATGTCTAGGTTCAGATATCTGAAAACAGAGGTTAGGAAGATGTGACGGCATAAGGCCATGGCGTGACCAAAGTGCTGGGTGTGCGGCCAGCTGTCTCCTTGTCTGTCTGGACGTCTGGCTTCAGGCTGTGTCAGATGGAGCATAAGTACCCAGAGCAGCCTATCCAGTTCGGGTACCGTCGAGGCCCGAGCAGGTTGATCCTCATCTGGGTTTTCTGAAGAACCCCACAGGGAAACGTTTTTCTTCCGTTGGGCAGACCCTGGGCTGGGTTGTGGTTCTGGAGTTCCTAGTCCGGAGGGCTTGTATGCCAGGAGTGTGAGGAAGGAATTCTGAAAACACAAGCTAGCGTGAGGTTTGGGACCGAGGGCACGGCAGGCCAACTCTGCAGAGGTGATTCGAGATCTCCTGCACTGAGGTCATGTCAACTATGAGACGTGCCTCAGGATAGAGTTTTTGTCCAGCATGGCCTCTTCCTGAAGGGTGTGTGGGCTTCGTGAGGCCAGGGAGGTTTGCCTACGATGTGATTTGTGAACTACTCTAAACCTCAAGGTTTCCTTCTGCACGACAGTCGAGTCCTATTGGATGGTTCCAGGAGGCCCCATACTGAAAGACTCGAGAGCAGGTGTCTAAGCATGGATGCCTGGGAACGCCACCTATTATTCCCACACTTTAGTCAGGACAAGGCAGGCTCAATCTGCGGGCTCCTGTGTGAGCTACCCAGAGGGGAGGGTTGAAATGGACTCTCCTGAAGATGAGTCCTACTGTGGGATGGTGGCCTGGGAGACCTTGGAATGTGGAGGTGGCTCAGGGACTCTGCAGGATTCTCCAACCTGAGGTGTTTGACACGGCTCCAACAAGGAAGCTGCCCATGTGGAGTCTAGAGGAGTTCTGTTCAGTGACTCAGGAAAGCCCCATATCCTGTTCTTCGAACCAAAGCCTCTGAGGAGTGACACCTGGAAACCAAAGCAAGAGTTGAGATTAGGGCCTAAGGGCCTGTCCGGCTCAACATTCTATCTCTGTTGACATCTGTGTGCATGCCTTTGTGGAGGTAGCTGCTCAGCTTGTGTCCAAATGCCCTGTGTGTCCAGGGAGGCTCCCAGTAGTGGGATGTCCTCGGGGGCCTTGAGATTTCTCATATTCTGGAGGTGTGTGGCCAAAGGAATGGACAAAGTTTTCCAGGAGAGAGCAGGCACGGTCATGTGGTATGGCTCCAGAGGACCCAACCTAGAGGCTGTGTTTGCCCGGACTGTGGGGACAGATGTCTGAAAAAGCAAACTTGGCTCAGCTAGAGGCCAAGGTAATGGCAGGCCTGATCTCCAGTCCGTGAGGGGAGATCCTCTGGATATCAAAGGAGGGCAAGTGGGAGGCAGTCGCTCAGGCTTTTGTCTTTGGGTGTTGCGTTCACAGTGGCCGTTCAGGCTAGGGGTTGATTCAGGGGCTGAGTAAGAGCCTTCCTCTCGGGGGATTGTCCAAGCTACCAAGTGTTTGGGTTCAATCTGTGGGAAGGGAAGAGTTCTGTTTTCTGTCACAGGGGACCCCACAAGAGAGGGACTCTAGAGCACAGCAGTGGCCTCCCTCAACTGGAATACACACCATCTAGTTAGTCCTGGGTGCCTATGGGCATGGCAAGCCACATATGAGGGCTCTTCGTCCAGTCACTGAGAGGCGTTACTTGAATAAGGTACTCATGCTGAGGGTCACAATCTGTGTTTGTGCCCATGGGCGTGGCCTTATAGGCCATGCCATTTTGTCCTACACTGAAGGTTTGACTCACTGCCAGCAGCAAGGTTTCTTGCCATGGGGAAGGAGGAGTTCTGACTTGTGCATCAGGTTCCCCCCTGTGCAGGCATTGGAGATAAGGTCTAGGTTCCGATGACTGAAAACCCAGGTTGGGAATGTATGGTGGCCTAAGGCAGTGGCGGGTCTAATGTGCTGGGTGTGCAGCCAACTGTCGGTGTCTGTTGGAAGGTCTGGGCTCAGGCTATTTTCGACAGAGCATCAGTGTTTAAGGTAGCCTATGCAATTGGGGTGTTGCCGAGGGCCAAGCAGTTTGATCCTCATTTGGGGTTTCTGGGCAGCACCATAGACAATGTTTTTCTCCTGGGTGGCAGGCAGAGTGCTTCATTGTGGCCCCAGAATTCCCAGGAGGGAGGGTTTGTGGGCCAGGAGTGTGAGGACGGAAGTCTGAAAACACAAGCTAGGGTGAGGATTGGAGGGAAGTGCAGAGCAGGCCCACTCTGCAAAGGCTGAATCAAAATCTCCTGCATCTGAAGTCAGGCTGAGGATCAGACGTTGGCTGAGGCTGGCGTATGTGTCTATGATGGCACCTTCATAAGCGGGGGCCTCATGAGGCCAAGGAAGTTTTCCCACGCTGAGTTTGGAGGTTGCCCCAAACCACAAGGTTTCCTTCAGCGGGACATTCGAGTCCTGTTGCATGGCTCCAGGACATACCATACGGAAGGACTGGAGAGCAGGGTTCGAAGGATGGATCCCTGTACTGCATGCATCGCATTCCTATTGGCCATTAGCCACAAGATATGTTTGATCTGCTGCCTCTGGGGCACGCTATCCAGGGGGCTGAGTTGAAATGGCCTCTCCTGAGGATGCGTCATAATGTGCGTTTGGGTCCATGGAGACCTTGGAATGTGCTGGTTGTTCTGTGGCCCTGCGGAACTCTCCTACCTGAAGGGTTTGATACATCCCCAGTAAGAAAGCTCCCCATGTGGAGACGAGAGAGGTTTGGTTTGGTGCCTCAGAAAAGCCCCGTGTGCTGGTCTACGAAAACAGTCCTCTGAGGACGGACACATGGAAACCAAAGCTAAGGTTCAGATTAGGGCCTGGGGGCCTGTCCATTTCAACCTTCTGTCTCTGGGGACACTGTCTGAGCGTCTAAGTGAAGATATTTGCTCCGCTGGTGTCAGAGAGCCCCTCTTAGTCCAGGGTGGCCTACACTATTGGCCTCAGGGGCTTTGGAGCTTTTCCCTAACCTGTAGGGTTGTGGTCAATGGATTGGGCACAATTTCCTTGGAGAGGGCAGGCACAATCTTTCTCTGTGGCTCCAGAGGCCCTAGCCTGGAGGTTGTGTGGGTCCAGGCTGTGGACACAGAAATCTGAAAACACAAACTCAGCTTATGCGTGGCGCCTAGGGTATGGCAGGCCGGATGTACAGCCCGAGAGGGAGCTCCTGGCCTCTGAAACAAGCGCGAGTGTGAGGCGTTCCTTCAGCTTTTGTTTCTGGATGTTGTGTCCGGGATAGCCGTGGATTGGACGGGTGGACTCAGGGACTATTGAGGAGTATCCCTCTCTGGGGATTTTTCCCAGCTCCCAAGAGTTTGGGGTCATTTTGTGGGAAGGGTGGAGTCGTGATGTGTGGCTCATGTGTCTCTCCAAGAAAGGGATTCCAGAGCAGAGCCCCAGGTACGGGCGGGGCCACTGGTAAACTCAAACCCTGGTGAGGATTGGGTGCATAGGGGCTTGGCAAGCCCCATATGCGGGCTCTTGGTCCAGGCCCTGACAGGCCTTTCTTTGACATGGGGCTCATGCTGAGGGTCACAATGTGAATTTGTGCCCAAGCAGCACTCAAGTTTGGGCGTGGCATCAGGGGCCATGAAGGTTTCTCCCACCCTGAAGGTGTGACTCCATGCCAAGAGCAAGCTTTACAGCCATGGGGAAGGAGGAGTTCTGTGTTGTGCTTGCGATCCCCTGCTGTGTGGAGAATTGATATACAGTCTAGGTTCAGATATCTGAAAACCAAGGTTAGGAAGAGGTGACGGCATAAGACCATGGCGTGTCCGAAGTGCTGGGTGTGCGGCCAGCTGTCTCCTTGTCTGTATGGACGACTGGCTTCAGGCTGTGTCAGACAGAGCATGAGTGCCCAGAGCAGCCTATCCAGTTCGGGTACCGTCGAGGCCCGAGCAGGTTGATCCTCATCTGGGTTTACTGGAGAGCCCCACATGGAAACGTTTTTCTTCCGTTGGGCAGACACTGGCTGGGTTGTGGTTCTGGAGTTCCTAGTCCGGAGGGCTTGTTTGCCAGGAGTGTGAGGAAGGAAGTCTGAAAACACAAGCTAGCCTGAGGTTTGGGACCGAGGGCAGAGCAGGCCCACTCTGCAGAGGCTGTATCGAGATCTCCTGCACTGAGGTCATGTCAACTATGAGACGTGCCTCAGGCTAGATTTTTTGTCCAGCATGGCCTCTTCCTGAAGGGTGTGGGGGCTTCATGAGGCCAGGGAGGTTTGCCTACGATGTGATTTGTGAACTACTCCAAACCTCAAGGTTTCCTTCTGCACGACAGTCGAGTCCTATTGGATGGTTCCAGGAGGCCCCATACGGAAAGACTCGAGAGCAGGTGTCTAAGCATGGATGCCTGGGAATGCCACCTCATATTCCCACACATTAGTCAGGACAAGGCAGGCTCAATCTGCGGGCTCCTGGGTGAGCTACCCAGAGGGGAGAGTTGAAATGGACTCCCCTGAAGATGAGTTCTATTGTGGCTTGGTAGCATGGGAGACCTTGGAATGTGGAGGTGGCTCAGGGACTCTGCAGGATTCTCCAAACTGACGTGTTTGTCACGGCTCCAACAAGGAAGCTTCCCATGTGGAGATGAGAGGAGTTCTGTTCAGTGCCTCAGAAAAGCCCCATTACCTGTTCTTCGAACCAAAGCTCTGAGGAGTGACACCTGGAAACCAAAGCAAGAGTTGAGATTAGGTCCTAAGGGCCTGTCCGGCTCAACCTTCTATCTCTGTTGATATCTGTGTGCAAGCCTTCGGGGAAGTAGCTGCTCAAGTTGTGTCCGAATGCCCCTGTGTATCCAGGGAGGCTCCCAGTAGTGGGATATCCTCGGGGGCCTTGAGGTTTCTCATATTCTGGAGGTGTGTGGCCAAAGGAATGGACACAGTTTCCCAGGAGAGAGGAGGCACGATCCTGTGGTATGGCTCCAGAGGACCCAGCCTAGAGGCTGTGTTTGCCAGGGCTGTGGGGACAGATGTCTGAAAAAGCAAACTTGGCTCAGCTAGGGGCCAAGGTAATGGCAGGCCTGATCTCCAGTCCGTGATGGGAGACCCTCTGGATATCAAACGAGGGCAAGTGGGAGGCAGTCGCTCAGGCTTTTGTCTATGGGTGTTGCGTTCACAGTGGTCATTCAGGGTAGGGGTTGCTTCAGGGGCCGAGTAAGAGCCTTCCACTCAGGGGATAGTCCAAGCTCCCAAGTGTTTGGGTACATTCTGTGGGAAGGGAAGAGTACTGTTTTCTGCCACAGGGGACCCCCCAGGTGAGGGACTCTAGAGCACAGCAGTGGTTTCCCTCAACTGGAATACACACCATCTAGTTAGTCCTGGGTGCCTATGGGCATGGCAAACCACATATGCGGGCTCTTGGTCCACTCACAGAGAGGCGTTACTTGAATAAGGTACTCACGGTGAGGGTCAAAATGTGTGTTTGTGCCCATGGGCGTGGCCTCATAGGCCATGCCGTTTTCTCCTACACTGAAGGTTTGACTCACTGCCAGCAGCAAGGTTTCTTGCCATGGGGAAGGAGGGGTTCTGACTTGTGCATCAGGTTCCCCCCTGTGCAGGGATTGGAGATAAGGTCTAGGTTCCGATGACTGAAAACCCAGGTTGGGAATGGATGGTGGCCTAAGGCAGTGGCGAGTCTAATGTGCTGGGTGTGCAGCCAGCTGTGTCGGTGTCTGTTGGAAAGTCTGGGCTCAGGCTATTTTCGACAGAGCATCAGTGTTTAAGGTAGCCTATGCAATTGGGGTGTTGCCGAGGGCCAAGCAGTTTGATCCTCATTTGGGGTTTCTGGGCAGCACCATAGACAATGTTTTTCTCCTGGGTGGCAGGCAGAGTGCTACATTGTGGCCCCAGAATTCCCAGTAGGTAGGGTTTGTGGGCCAGGAGTGTGAGGACGGAAGTCTGAAAACACAAGCTAGGGTGAGGATTGCAGGGAAGTGCAGAGCAGGCCCACTCTGCAAAGACTGAATCAAAATCTCCTGCATCTGAAGTCAGGCTGAGGATCAGACGTTGGCTGAGGCTGTCGTATGTGTCTATGATGGCACCTTCATAAGCGGGGGCCTCATGAGGCCAAGGAAGTTTTCCCACGCTGAGTTTGGAGGTTGCCCCAAACCACAAGGTTTCCTTCTGCGGGACATTCGAGTCCTGTTGCATGGCTCCAGGACATACCATACGGAAGGACTGGAGAGCAGGGTTCGAAGGATGGATCCCTGTACTGCATGCATCGTATTCCTATTGGCTATTAGCCACAAGATATGTTTGATCTGCTGCCTCTGGGACACGTTACCCAGGGGTTGAGTTGAAATGGCCTTCCTGAGGATGCGTCATAATGTGCGTTTGGGTCCATGGAGACCTTGGAATGTGCTGGTTGTTCAGTGGCCCTGCGGAACTCTCCTACCTGAAGGGTTTGATACATCCCCAGTAAGAAAGCTCCCCATGTGGAGACGAGAGAGGTTTGGTTTGGTGCCTCAGAAAAGCCCTGTGTGCTGGTCTACGAAAACAGTCCTCTGAGGACGGACACATGGAAAACAAAGCTAAGGTTCAGATTAGGGCCTGGGGGCTTGTCCTTTTCAACCTTCTGTCTCTGGGGACACTGTCTGAGAGTCTAATTGGAGATAGTTGCTCCGCTGGTGTCAGAGAGCCCCTCTTAGTCCAGGGTGGCCTACACTATTGATGGCCTCAGGGGCCTTGGAGCTTTTCCCTAAACTGTGCGGATGTGTTCAATGGATTGGGCACACTTTCCATGGAGAGGGCAGGCACAATCTTTCGCTGTGGCTCCATAGGCCCTAGCCTGGAGGTTGTGTGGGTCCAGGCTGTGGGCACAGAAGTCTGAAAACACAAACTCAGCTTATGCGTGGCGCCTAGGGTATGGCAGGCCGGATGTACAGCCCGTGCGGGAGCTCCTGGGCCTCTGAAAAAAGGGCGAGTGGGAGGCGTCCCTTCAGGCTTATGTCTCTGGATGTTGTGTCCGGGATAGCCATGGATTGGAAAGGTGGCCTCAGGGACTATGGACGAGTAGGCCTCTCTGGGGATTTGTCCCAGCTCCCAAGAGTTTGGGGTCATTTTGTGGGAAGGGTGGAGTCGTGTTGTCTGGCTCATGTGTCTCTCCAAGAAAGGGATTCCAGAGGAGAGACTAGGTACGGGCGGGGTGACTGGAAAACTCAAACACTGGTGAGGATTGGGTGTATGGGGGCTTTTAAAGCAAGCATGAGTGGGGCCTCATGGGCCACACTGGTTTCAACTACACTGAACATTGGACAACATGCCAACCACAAGGTTTCTTGCCCTGGGGAAGGAATTCTGATTTCTGCATTACGTTCAGGCCTGGGCAGTGAATAGAGATAAGGTCTAGGTTCTGAAGCCTGAAAACCGAGGTGGAAAGAGATGACTTCCTCAGGCCATGGCGGCTCGATGTGCTCAGTGTGCGGCCAGCTGTCTTGGTTGGGCCAGGAGGTCTAGGCACAGGCTGTGTCAGAAAGGGCATTAGTGCCCTGGTCAGCCTATGTATTTGGGGTACAGCCAAGGTAGGTGCAGGTTGATCCGCACTTGGGATTACTTGGTAGCCCCTGAGGGCAATGTTTTTCTTTCGGAGGGCAGGCAGAGTGCTGCTTTGTAGTTCTGGATTGCCAAATTGGTGGGCTTCTGGGCCAGCAGTCTGAGGACAGAAGTCTGAGAACAAAAGCTAGGCTTAGGTTTCTGGGTGAGGACATGGCAGGCACAAACTACAGAACTGAATAGAGATCTCGTGCATCTGAAGTCAGGGCGAGGATCAGACGACCGCTCAAGTTGGTGTTTCTGTCCCTGATGGCCACTTCACGAAGGGGCGGCATCACGAGGCCATGGAGGTTTTCCCACGATGGGATTTGTGAGAAGCTCCAAACTGCAAAGTGTCTTCTGCAGGACAATTGAGACCTGTTGTTTGGCTCCAGGCCAATGATTCTGAGCAGGGTTCTAAGGATGCATGGCTGGGTAGCGCACCTCGCATATCAATTGTGTCCTAGAAACAAGACAGGTTATATCTGTTGGATCTGGGGGCGCAACCGAGGAGGCTGAGTTGAAATGGACTCTCCTATGGATGGGTCCTAATGTGCTTTTGTGTCGATGGAGACCCTGGAATGAAGCGGTGGCACTGGGGCCCTGAAGGGTTCTCCTAAACAGAGGCTTTGACACAGCTCCAACGTGCAAGTTTCCCATGTGTAGATGAGATGTTTTCTGATGGGTGAGTCAAGAAACAGACATATGCTGGTTTTGAAATCCAGGCCTCTGAGGAGAGATGCCTGGAAACCAAAGCAATGGATCTGATTAGTGCCTAGGGTCCTGTTCTTTCCTTTTTACCTCTGGGGACATCTGTCTATGGGTGTGAGTACAGGTAGGTGCTCAGATAGGCTCAGATTGCCCCTGTTTTACCTGGGAAGCCACCACTAATGAGATGGATCAGGGACTTTGGAGGTTTATCCTATTAGAAGGGATGTGGCCATTGGAATGGGCACACACAATTCCCTTGGAGAGGGCAAGTACAGTCCTCAGGTTTGGCTCCAGGGGCCTGAGCCTGTGGTTTGTGTAGGCCAGGGCTGTTTGGACAGTTGTTTGAAAACACAAACTTGGCTTATGTTTCAGGTCATAGGTATGGCAGGACTTATCTACAGACCATGAGGAGAACTTTTCGGGATTTGAGAAAAGGGCGAGTGTGAGGGTCTTGCTCAAGTTTTTGTCTCTGGATATCGTGTCACTCATGGTCGTGAAATTTCTGGGTGACTTCACGGGAAATGGACGAGTCTTACTCCCTGATGGTTTGGCCCAGTCCAAAGCGTTTGGAGTCACTCTGTGGGATGGAAGAAGTCCGGTTTTTTTTTTTTTTATGTTTTTTTCTTTTTAACCTCAGGTGTCCCACCAAATGAGCGATTCCAGAGTAGAGCCCTGGGGGGGGTGACTGGACAATCAGAAATCTGGTTAAAATTGGGGCCTAGGGACATATCAAGCCCTTTATGACATCTAATGGTCCAGTCACTGAGAGGACTTAGTAGAGGACAGGACTCATGCTGAGGGTCACAATGCGTGTTTATGCACTTGTCGCACTCAAGAATGGGCGGGGCCTCAGGGTGAATGCTGGTTTCTCCGACACTGAACGTTGGACTACGTGCCAACCACAAGGTTTCTTACCATGGGTAAGGAGGTGTTCTGATTTCTGCATCACACTCACCCCTGGGCAGTGATTGGAGATAATGTCTCGGTTCTGAGGCCTGAAAACTGAGGTAGGGAAAAGATGATGACCTAAGGCCATGGCGGGTCTTATGTGCTCAGTGTGCGGTCTGCTTTCCGGGTGTTGGTCAGGAGGTCCGGGCTCAGGTTGTGTCCGACAGTGCATTAGTGCCCAGGTTAGAGTATATAATTTGGGTGGGGTCGAGTGCTGTGGAGGTTTATCCTCATTGAAGGTGCCTGGGCAGCTCATGAGGCAATAATTTTTTTCTAGAGGGCAGGCAGAGTTCTGCATTGTGGTTCCGGAATTGCCAAACTTGAGGGCTTCGGGGCCAGGAGTGTGAGGACAGAAGTCTGAGAAGACAAGCTAGACCTGGGTTTCAGGGCGAGGGCACTGCAGGTACCCCCTGCAGATCTGAACCAATACTCATGCATCTGAAGTCAGGGCGAGGATCAGACGTTGGCTCAGGTTGAAATTTCTGTGCATGACGGCCGCTTCATGAAGGGAGCGGAATCTCGAGGCCATTGAGGTTTTCCCACGTTGGGAGTTGTGGGATGCCCCCTTCAAGGATTCCTTCTGCGGGACAATTGAGACCTGTTGGACAGCTCCAGGACATCCCATATGGAATGACTCCAGAGCACCATTCGAGGATGGATGCCTGGGAAGCCCGCCTCGCATTCCAATTGTCTCCTAGCAACAACACAGTTTAGATCTGATGGCTCTGCGGGAGCAACCGGGGTGGCTGAGTTGAAATGGACTTTCCTGAGGATGGGTCCTAATGTGTGTTTGTGTCCATGAGGGCCTTGGAATGTGGCAGTGGCACCGGGACCCTGAAGTACTCTCCTATGCTTTGGACATGGCTCCCATGCACAGGTTTCCTTGTGGAGACGAGATGAGTTTGCTGGGTGCCTCAGCAAAACCCCTATGCTCGTATTGAAATCAGGCTTTTGAGGATACATGCCTGTAAACCAAGGCAATGGATCTTATTATGCCTAGGGTCCTGTATGGTTCAATCTTCTCCTCTGGGGACATCCATTTATGGTATGAGTGGAGGTAGATTATCAGCTGGTGTCAGACAGACCTTGTTTGTTCCGGGCGAACTACACTATTGGGATGGCCTCAGGGACTTTGGAGGTTTCTCCTAATTTGTACGATTTTGGACAATGGAATGTGCAGAATTCCCATGGATTGGTAGGCACAGTCCTAATGTGTGGCTCCAGGTGCCACAGCATGGAGGGTGTGTGGCCCTGGACTTTGAGGACAGAATTCTGAAAACACAAACTCAGCTTAGATTTGGGGGTGTAGGTATGGCAGGCCCGATCTACAAACCATGAGAAGAACTCTTCAGGATATGAATAAAGTGCGAGTCTGAGGCGCTTGCTCAGGTTTTTGTCTCTGGATTTTGTATCAGCGATGGCACAATCTACAGACCTGAATCGAGATCTCGTGCATCTGAAGAAAGGGCGAGGATCAGACGATCGCTCAAGTTGGTGTTTCTGTCCCTAATGGCTTCTTCACGAAAGGGAGGCATCACAAGGCCATGGGGGTTTTCCCACGATGGGATTTGTGAGAAGCTCCAAACTGCAAAGTGTCTTCCGCAGGACAATTGAGACCTGTTGTTTGGCTCCAGGCCAATGATTCTGAGCAGGGTTCTAAGGATGCATGGCTGGGTAGCCCACCTCGCATTCCAATTATGTAGTAGAAACAAGACAGGTTAGATCTGCTGGATCTGGGGGAGCAACCGAGGAGGCTGAGTTGAAATGGACTCTCCTATGGATGGGTCCTAATGTGCTTTTGTGTCTATGGAGACCTTGGAATGAAGCGGTGGCACTGGGGCCCTGAAGGGTTCTCCTAAACAGAGGCTTTGACACAGCTCCAACGTGCAAGTTTCCCATGTGTAGATGAGATGTTTTCTGATGGGTGAGTCAAGAAACAGACATATGCTGGTTTTGAAATCCAGGCCTCTGAGGAGAGATGCCTGGAAACCAAAGCAATGGATCTGATTAGTGCCTAGGGGCCTGTTCTTTCCTTTTTACCTCTGGGGACATCTGTCTATGGGTGTGAGTACAGGTAGGTGCTCAGATGGGCTCAGATTGCCGCTGTTTTACCTGGGAAGCCACCACTAATGAGATGGATCAGGGACTTTGGAGGTTTATCCTATTAGAAGGGATGTGGCCATTGGCATGGGCACACACAATTCCTTTGGAGAGGGCAAGTACAGTCCTCAGGTTTGGCTCCAGGGGCCTGAGCCTGTGGGTTGTGTAGGCCAGGGCTGTTTGGACAGTTGTCTGAAAACCTCAAACTTGGCTTATGTTTCAGGTCATAGGTATGGCAGGACTTATCTACAGACCATGAGGAGAACTTTTCGGGATTTGAAAAAAGGGCGAGTGTGAGGGTCTTGCTCAAGTTTTTGTCTCTGGATATCGTGTCACACATGGTGGTGAAATTTCTGGGTGACTTCACGGGAAATGGACGAGTCTTACTCCCTAGTGGTTTGGCCCAGTCCAAAGCGTTTGGGGTCACTCTGTGGGATGGAAGAAGACCGTTTTTTTTTTTTTTGATGTTGTTTCCTTTTTAAACTCAGGTGTCCCACCAAATGATGGATTCCAGAGTAGAGCCCTGGGGGGGGTGACTGGACAATCAGAAATCTGGTTAAAATTGGGGCCTAGGGACATATCAAGCCCATTATGACATTTAATGGTCCAGTCACTGAGAGGACTTACTAGAGGACAGGACTCATGCTGAGGGTCACAATGCGTGTTTATGCCCTTGTCGCACTCAAGAATGGGCGGGGCCTCAGGGTGAATGCTCCTTTCTCCTACACTGAACGTTGGACGACGTGCCAACCACAAGGTTTCTTACCATGGGTAAGGAGGTGTTCTTATTTCTGCATCACACTCACCCCTGGGCAGTGATTGGAGATAATGTCTCGGTTCTGAGGCCTAAAAACTGAGGTAGGGCAGATATGATGACCTAAGGCCATGGCGGGTCATATGTGCTCAGTGTGCGGTCTGCTTTCCGGGTGTTGGTCAGGAGGTCCGGGCTCAGGTTGTGTCCGACAGTGCATTAGTGCCCAGGTTAGACACTATAATTTGGGTGGGGTCGAGTGCTGTGGAGGTTTATCCTCATTGAAGGTGCCTGTGCAGCTCATGTGGCAATAATTTTTTTCTAGAGGGCAGGCAGAGTGCTGCATTGTGGGTCCGGAATTGCCAAACTTGAGGGCTTCGGGGCCAGGAGTGTGAGGACGGAAGTCTGAGAAGACAAGCTAGACTTGGGTTTCAGGGCGAGGGCACGGCAGGTACCCCCTGCAGATCTGAACCAATACTCATGCATCTGAAGTCAGGGCGAGGATCAGACGTTGGCTGAGGTTCAAGTTTCTGTGCATGATGGCCGCTTCATGAAGGGAGCGGAATCTCGAGGACATTGAGGTTATCCCACGTTGGGAGTTGTGGGATGCCCCCTTCAAGGATTCCTTCTGCGGGACAATTGAGTCCTGTTGGACAGTTCCAGGACATCCCATATGGAATGACTCCAGAGCACTGTTCGAGGATGGATGCCTGGGAAGCCCGCCTCGCATTCCAATTGTCTCCTAGCAACAACACAGTTTAGATCTGATGGCTCTGCGGGAGCAACCGGGGTGGCTGAGTTGAAATGGACTTTCCTGAGGATGGGTCCTAATGTGTGTTTGTGTCCATGAGGGCCTTGGAATGTGGCGGTGGCACCGGGACCCTGAAGTACTCTCCTATGCTTTGGACATGGCTCCCATGCACAGGTTTCCTTGTGGAGACGAGATGAGTTCTGCTGGGTGCCTCAGCAAAACCCCTATGCTCGTATTGAAATCAGGCTTTTGAGGATACATGCCTGTAAACCAAGGCAATGGATCTTATTATGCCTAGGGTCCTGTATGGTTCAATATTCTCCTCTGGGGACATCCATTTATGGTATGAGTGGAGGTAGATTATCAGCTGGTGTCAGACAGACCTTGTTTGTTCCGGGCGAACTACACTATTGGGATGGCCTCAGGGACTTTGGAGGTTTCTCCTAATTTGTACGATTTTGGACCATGGAATGTGCAGAATTCCCATGGATTGGTAGGCACAGTCCTAATGTGTGGCTCCAGGTGCCACAGCATGGAGGGTGTGTGTCCCTGGACTTTGAGGACAGAATTCTGAAAACACAAACTCAGCTTAGATTTGGGGGTGTAGGTATGGCAGGCCCGATCTACAAACCATGAGAAGAACTCTTCAGGATATGAATAAAGTGCGAGTCTGAGGCGCTTGCTCAGGTTTTTGTCTCTGGATTTTGTATCAGCGATGGCACAATTTACAGACCTGAATCGAGATCTCTTGCATCTGAAGACAGGGCGAGGATCAGACGATCGCTCAAGTTGGTGTTTCTGTCCCTAATGGCTTCTTCACGAAAGGGAGGCATCAAGAGGCCATGGGGGTTTTCCCACGATGGGATTTGTGAGAAGCTCCAAACTGCAAAGTGTCTTCTGCAGGACAATTGAGACCTGTTGTTTGGCTCCAGGCCAATGATTCTGAGCAGGGTTCTAAGGATGCATGGCTGGGTAGCCCACCTCGCATTCCAATTATGTAGTAGAAACAAGACAGGTTAGATCTGCTGGATCTGGGGGAGCAACCGAGGAGGCTGAGTTGAAATGGACTCTCCTATGGATGGGTCCTAATGTGCTTTTGTGTCTATGGAGACCTTGGAATGAAGCGGTGGCACTGGGGCCCTGAAGGGTTCTCCTAAACAGAGGCTTTGACACAGCTCCAACGTGCAAGTTTCCCATGTGTAGATGAGATGTTTTCTGATGGGTGAGTCAAGAAACAGACATATGCTGGTTTTGAAATCCAGGCCTCTGAGGAGAGATGCCTGGAAACCAAAGTAATGGATCTGATTAGTGCCTAGGGGCCTATTCTTTCCTTTGTACCTCTGGGGACAACTGTCTATGGGTGTGAGTACAGGTAGGTGCACAGATGGGCTCAGATTGCCCCTGTTTTACCTGGGAAGCCACCACTAATGAGATGGATCAGGGACTTTGGAGGTTTATCCTATTAGAAGGGATGTGGCCATTGGCATGGGCACACACAATTCCTTTGGAGAGGGCAAGTACAGTCCTAAGATTTGGCTCCAGGTGCCTGAGCCTGTGGGTTGTGTAGGCCAGGGCTGTTTGGACAGTTGTCTGAAAACCTCAAACTTGGCTTATGTTTCAGGTCATAGGTATGGCAGGACTTATCTACAGACCATGAGGACAACTTTTCGGGATTTGAGAAAAGGGCGAGTGTGAGGGTCTTGCTCAAGTTTTTGTCTCTGGATATCGTGTCACTCATGGTCGTGAAATTTCTGGGTGACTTCATGGGAAATGGACGAGTCTTACTCCCTGGTGGTTTGGCCCAGTCCAAAGCGTTTGGGGACACTCTGTGATATGAAAGAAGTCCGTTTTTTTTTTTTTGATGTTGTTTTCTTTTTAACCTCAGGTGTCCCACCAAATGAGGGATTCCAGAGTAGGGCCCTGGGGGGGGGGGTGACTGGACAATCGGAAATCTGGTTAAAAATTGGGGCCTAGAAACATATCAAGCCCATTATGAAATCTAATGGTCCAATCACTGAGAGGACTTACTAGGGACAGGACTCATGCTGAGGGTCACAATGCGTGTTTATGCCCTTGTCGCACTAAAGAATCGGCGGGGCCTCAGGGTGAATGCTGGTTTCTCCTACACTGAACGTTGGACTATGTGCCAACCACAAGGTTTCTTACCATGGGTAAGGAGGTGTTCTGATTTCTGCATCACACTCACCCCTGGCAGTGATTGGAGATAATATCTCGGTTCTGAGGCCTGAAAACTGAGGTAGGGAAGAGATGATGACCTAAGGCCATGGCGGGTCTTATGTGCTCAGTGTGCGGTCTGCTTTCCGGGTGTTGGTCAGGAGGTCCGGGCTCAGGTTTGTCCGACAGTGCATTAGTGCCCAGGTTAGACTATATAATTTGGGTGAAGTCGAGTGCTGTGGAGGTTTATCCTCAGTGAAGGTGCCTGGGCAGCTCATGAGGCAATAATTTTTTTCTAGAGGGCAGACAGAGTGCTGCATTGTGGGTCCGGAATTGCCAAACTTGAGGGCTTCGGGGCCAGGAGTGTGAGGACGGAAGTCTGAGAAGACAAGCTAGACTTGGGTTTCAGGGCGAGGGCACGGCAGGTACCCCCTGCAGATCTGAACCAATACTCATGCATCTGAAGTCAGGGCGAGGATCAGACGCTGGCTCAGGTTGGAGTTTCCGTGCATGACGGCCGCTTCATGAAGGGAGCGGAATCTCGAGGCCATTGAGGTTTACCCACGTTGGGAGTTGTGGGATGCCCTCTTCAAGGATTCCTTCTGCGGGACAATTGAGACCTGTTGGACAGCTCCAGGACATCCCATATGGAATGAATCCAGAGCACCATTCAATGATGGATGCCTGGGAAGCATGCCTCGCATTCCAATTGGCTCCTAGCAACAACACAGTTTAGATCTGATGGCTCTGCGGGAGCAACCGGGGTGGCTGAGTTGAAATGGACTTTCCTGAGGATGGGTCCTAATGTGTTTTTGTGTCCATGAGGGCCTTGGAATGGGGCGGTGGCACCGGGACCCTGAAGTACTCTCCTATGCTTTGGACATGGCTCCCATGCACAGGTTTCCTTGTGGAGACGAGATGAGTTCTGCTGGGTGCCTCAGCAAAACCCCTATGCTCGTATTGGAATCAGGCTTTTGAGGATTCATGCCTGTAAACCAAGGCAATGGATCCTATTATGGCCTAGGGTCCTGTCTGGTTCAATCTTCTCCTCTGGGGTCATCAATTTATGGTATGAGTGGAGGTAGACTATCAGCTGGTGTCAGACAGCCCTTGTTTGTTCCGGGCGACCTACACTATTGGGATGGCCTCAGGGACTTTGGAGGTTTCTCCTAATTTGTACGATTTTGGACAATGGAATGTGCAGAATTCCCATGGATTGGTAGGCACAGTCCTAATGTGTGGCTCCAGGGGCCCCAGCCTGGAGGGTGTGTGGCCCAGTACTTTGAGGACAGAAGTCTGAAAACACAAACTCAGCTTAGGTTTGGGGACGTAGGTATGGCAGGCCCGATCTTCAAACCATGAGAAGAACTCTTCAGGATATGAAGAAAGTGCGAGTCTGAGGCGCTTGCTCAGGTTTCTGTCTCTGGATTTTGTATCAGCGATGGAACAATCTACAGACCTGAATCGAGATCTCGTGCATCTGAAGTCAGGACGAGGATCAGAAGATCGCTCAAGTTGGTGTTTCTGTCCCTGATGGCCCCTTCACGAAGGGGCGGCATCACCAGGCCACGGGGGTTTTCCCAGGATGGGATTTGTGAGAAGCTCCAAACTGCAAAGTGTCTTCTGCAGGACAATTGAGACCTGTTGTTTGGCTCCAGGCCAATGATTCTGAGCAGGGTTCTAAGGATGCATGGCTGGGTAGCCCACCTCGCATTCCAATTATGTAGTAGAAACAAGACAGGTTAGATCTGCTGGATCTGGGGGAGCAACCGAGGAGGCTGAGTTGAAATGGACTCTCCTATGGATGGGTCCTAATGTGCTTTTGTGTCTATGGAGACCTTGGAATGAAGCGGTGGCACTGGGGCCCTGAAGGGTTCTCCTAAACAGAGGCTTTGACACAGCTCCAACGTGCAAGTTTCCCATGGGTAGATGAGATGTTTTCTGATGAGTGAGTCAAGAAACAGACATATGCTGGTTTTGAAATCCAGGCCTCTGAGGAGAGATGCCTGGAAACCAAAGCAATGGGTCTGATTAGTGCCTAGGGGCCTGTTCTTTCCTTTTTACCTCTGGGGACACCTGTCTATGGATGTGAGTACAGGTCGGTGCTCAGATGGGCTCAGATTGCTCCTGTTTTACCTGGGATGCCACCACTAATGAGATGGATCAGGGACTTTGGAGGTTTATCCTATTAGAAGGGATGTGGCCATTGAAATGGGCACACACAATTCCCTTGGAGAGGGCAAGTACAGTCCTCAGGTTTGGCTCCAGGGGCCTGAGCCTGTAGGTTGTGTAGGCCAGGGCTGTTTGGACAGTTGTCTGAAAACACAAACTTGGCTTATGTTTCAGGTCATAGGTACGGCAGGACTTATCTACAGACCATGAGGAGAACTTTTCGGGATTTGAGAAAAGGGCGAGTGTGAGGCTCTTGCTCAAGTTTTTGTCTCTGGATATCATGTCACTCATGGTCGTGAAATTTCTGGGTGACTTCATGGGAAATGGACGAGTCTTACTCCCTTGTGGTTTTGCCCAATCCAAAGCATTTGGGGTCACTCTGTGTGATGGAAGAAGTCCGTTTTGTTTTTTTTGTTGTTGTTGTTCTTTTCTTTTTAACCTCAGGTGTCCCACCAAATGAGGGATTCCAGAGTAGAGCCCTGGATGGGGGGTGACTGGACAATCAGAAATCTGGTTTAAAATTGTGGCCTAGGGATATATCAAGCGCATTATGACATCTAATGGTCCAGTCACTGAGAGGACTTACTAGAGGACAGGACTCATGCTGAGGGTCACAATGCGTGTTTATGCCCTTGTCGCACTCAAGAATCGGCGGGGCCTCAGGGTGAATGCTGGTTTCAGCTACACTGAACGTTGGACAACGTGCCAACCACAAGGTTTCTTAACATGGGTAAGGAGGTGTTCTGATTTCTGCATTACACTCACCCCTGGGAAGTGATTGGAGATAATGTCTCAGTTCTGAGGCCTGAAAACTGAGGTAGGGAAGAGATGATGACCTAAGGCCATGGCGGGTCTTATGTGCTCAGTGTGCGGTCTGCTTTCCGGGTGTTGGTCAGGAGGTCCGGGGTCAGGTTGTGTCCGACAGTGCATTAGTGCCCAGGTTAGACTATATAATTTGGGTAAGGTCGAGTGCTGTGGAGGTTTATCCTCATTGAAGGTGCCTGGGCAGCTCATGAGGCAATAATTATTTTCTAGAGGGCATGCAGAGTGCTGCATTGTGGGCCCGGAATTGCCAAACTTGAGGGCTTCGAGGCCAGGAGTGTGAGGACGGAAGTCTGAGAAGACAAGCTAGACCTGGGTTTCAGAGCGAGGGCACGGCAGGTACCCCCTGCAGATCTGAACCAATACTCATGCATCTGAAGTCAGGGCGAGGATCAGACGTTGGCTCAGGATGGAGTTTCCGTGCATGACGGCCGCTTCATGAAGGAGCGGAATCTCGAGGCCATTGAGGTTTTCCCACGTTGGGAGTTGTGGGATGCCCCCTTCAAGGATTCCTTCTGCGGGACAATTGAGACCTGTTGGACAGCTCCAGGACATCCCATATGGAATGAATCCAGAGCACCATTCAATGATGGATGCCTGGGAAGCATGCCTCGCATTCCAATTGGCTCCTAGCAACAACACAGTTTAGATCTGATGGCTCTGCGGGAGCAACCGGGGTGGCTGAGTTGAAATGGACTTTCCTGAGGATGGGTCCTAATGTGTTTTTGTGTCCATGAGGGCCTTGGAATGGGGCGGTGGCACCGGGACCCTGAAGTACTCTCCTATGCTTTGGACATGGCTCCCATGCACAGGTTTCCTTGTGGAGACGAGATGAGTTCTGCTGGGTGCCTCAGCAAAACCCCTATGCTCGTATTGGAATCAGGCTTTTGAGGATTCATGCCTGTAAACCAAGGCAATGGATCCTATTATGGCCTAGGGTCCTGTCTGGTTCAATCTTCTCCTCTGGGGTCATCAATTTATGGTATGAGTGGAGGTAGACTATCAGCTGGTGTCAGACAGCCCTTGTTTGTTCCGGGCGACCTACACTATTGGGATGGCCTCAGGGACTTTGGAGGTTTCTCCTAATTTGTACGATTTTGGACAATGGAATGTGCAGAATTCCCATGGATTGGTAGGCACAGTCCTAATGTGTGGCTCCAGGGGCCCCAGCCTGGAGGGTGTGTGGCCCAGTACTTTGAGGACAGAAGTCTGAAAACACAAACTCAGCTTAGGTTTGGGGACGTAGGTATGGCAGGCCCGATCTTCAAACCATGAGAAGAACTCTTCAGGATATGAAGAAAGTGCGAGTCTGAGGCGCTTGCTCAGGTTTCTGTCTCTGGATTTTGTATCAGCGATGGAACAATCTACAGACCTGAATCGAGATCTCGTGCATCTGAAGTCAGGACGAGGATCAGAAGATCGCTCAAGTTGGTGTTTCTGTCCCTGATGGCCCCTTCACGAAGGGGCGGCATCACCAGGCCACGGGGGTTTTCCCAGGATGGGATTTGTGAGAAGCTCCAAACTGCAAAGTGTCTTCTGCAGGACAATTGAGACCTGTTGTTTGGCTCCAGGCCAATGATTCTGAACAGGGTTCTAAGGATGCATGGCTGGGTAGCCCACCTCGCATTCTAATTGTCTCCTAGACACAAGACAGGTTAGATCTGCTGGATATGGGGGAGCAACCGAGGAGGCTGAGTTGAAATGGACACCCCTGGGGATGGGTCCTAATGTGCTTTTGTGTCTATGGAGACCTTGGAATGAAGCGGTGGCACTGGGGCCCTGAAGGGTTCTCCTAAACAGAGGCTTTGACACAGCTCCAACGTGCAAGTTTCCCATGGGTAGATGAGATGTTTTCTGATGAGTGAGTCAAGAAACAGACATATGCTGGTTTTGAAATCCAGGCCTCTGAGGAGAGATGCCTGGAAACCAAAGCAATGGGTCTGATTAGTGCCTAGGGGCCTGTTCTTTCCTTTTTACCTCTGGGGACACCTGTCTATGGATGTGAGTACAGGTCGGTGCTCAGATGGGCTCAGATTGCTCCTGTTTTACCTGGGATGCCACCACTAATGAGATGGATCAGGGACTTTGGAGGTTTATCCTATTAGAAGGGATGTGGCCATTGAAATGGGCACACACAATTCCCTTGGAGAGGGCAAGTACAGTCCTCAGGTTTGGCTCCAGGGGCCTGAGCCTGTAGGTTGTGTAGGCCAGGGCTGTTTGGACAGTTGTCTGAAAACACAAACTTGGCTTATGTTTCAGGTCATAGGTACGGCAGGACTTATCTACAGACCATGAGGAGAACTTTTCGGGATTTGAGAAAAGGGCGAGTGTGAGGCTCTTGCTCAAGTTTTTGTCTCTGGATATCATGTCACTCATGGTCGTGAAATTTCTGGGTGACTTCATGGGAAATGGACGAGTCTTACTCCCTTGTGGTTTTGCCCAATCCAAAGCATTTGGGGTCACTCTGTGTGATGGAAGAAGTCCGTTTTGTTTTTTTTGTTGTTGTTGTTCTTTTCTTTTTAACCTCAGGTGTCCCACCAAATGAGGGATTCCAGAGTAGAGCCCTGGATGGGGGGTGACTGGACAATCAGAAATCTGGTTTAAAATTGTGGCCTAGGGATATATCAAGCGCATTATGACATCTAATGGTCCAGTCACTGAGAGGACTTACTAGAGGACAGGACTCATGCTGAGGGTCACAATGCGTGTTTATGCCCTTGTCGCACTCAAGAATCGGCGGGGCCTCAGGGTGAATGCTGGTTTCAGCTACACTGAACGTTGGACAACGTGCCAACCACAAGGTTTCTTAACATGGGTAAGGAGGTGTTCTGATTTCTGCATTACACTCACCCCTGGGAAGTGATTGGAGATAATGTCTCAGTTCTGAGGCCTGAAAACTGAGGTAGGGAAGAGATGATGACCTAAGGCCATGGCGGGTCTTATGTGCTCAGTGTGCGGTCTGCTTTCCGGGTGTTGGTCAGGAGGTCCGGGGTCAGGTTGTGTCCGACAGTGCATTAGTGCCCAGGTTAGACTATATAATTTGGGTAAGGTCGAGTGCTGTGGAGGTTTATCCTCATTGAAGGTGCCTGGGCAGCTCATGAGGCAATAATTATTTTCTAGAGGGCATGCAGAGTGCTGCATTGTGGGCCCGGAATTGCCAAACTTGAGGGCTTCGGGGCCAGGAGTGTGAGGACGGAAGTCTGAGAAGACAAGCTAGACCTGGGTTTCAGAGCGAGGGCACGGCAGGTACCCCCTGCAGATCTGAACCAATACACATGCATCTGAAGTCAGGGCGAGGATCAGACGTTGGCTCAGGATGGAGTTTCCGTGCATGACGGCCGCTTCATGAAGGAGCGGAATCTCGAGGCCATTGAGGTTTTCCCACGTTGGGAGTTGTGGGATGCCCCCTTCAAGGATTCCTTCTGCGGGACAATTGAGACCTGTTGGACAGCTCCAGGACATCCCATATGGAATGACTCCAGAGCACCATTCGAGGATGGATGCCTGGGAAGCCCGCCTCGCATTCCAATTGTCTCCTAGCAACAACACAGTTTAGATCTGATGGCTCTGCGGGAGCAACCGGGGTGGCTGAGTTGAAATGGACTTTCCTGAGGATGGGTCCTAATGTGTGTTTGTGTCCATGAGGGCCTTGGAATGTGGCAGTGGCACCGGGACCCTGAAGTACTCTCCTATGCTTTGGACATGGCTCCCATGCACAGGTTTCCTTGTGGAGACGAGATGAGTTTGCTGGGTGCCTCAGCAAAACCCCTATGCTCGTATTGAAATCAGGCTTTTGAGGATACATGCCTGTAAACCAAGGCAATGGATCTTATTATGCCTAGGGTCCTGTATGGTTCAATCTTCTCCTCTGGGGACATCCATTTATGGTATGAGTGGAGGTAGATTATCAGCTGGTGTCAGACAGACCTTGTTTGTTCCGGGCGAACTACACTATTGGGATGGCCTCAGGGACTTTGGAGGTTTCTCCTAATTTGTACGATTTTGGACAATGGAATGTGCAGAATTCCCATGGATTGGTAGGCACAGTCCTAATGTGTGGCTCCAGGTGCCACAGCATGGAGGGTGTGTGGCCCTGGACTTTGAGGACAGAATTCTGAAAACACAAACTCAGCTTAGATTTGGGGGTGTAGGTATGGCAGGCCCGATCTACAAACCATGAGAAGAACTCTTCAGGATATGAATAAAGTGCGAGTCTGAGGCGCTTGCTCAGGTTTTTGTCTCTGGATTTTGTATCAGCGATGGCACAATCTACAGACCTGAATCGAGATCTCGTGCATCTGAAGAAAGGGCGAGGATCAGACGATCGCTCAAGTTGGTGTTTCTGTCCCTAATGGCTTCTTCACGAAAGGGAGGCATCACAAGGCCATGGGGGTTTTCCCACGATGGGATTTGTGAGAAGCTCCAAACTGCAAAGTGTCTTCCGCAGGACAATTGAGACCTGTTGTTTGGCTCCAGGCCAATGATTCTGAGCAGGGTTCTAAGGATGCATGGCTGGGTAGCCCACCTCGCATTCCAATTATGTAGTAGAAACAAGACAGGTTAGATCTGCTGGATCTGGGGGAGCAACCGAGGAGGCTGAGTTGAAATGGACTCTCCTATGGATGGGTCCTAATGTGCTTTTGTGTCTATGGAGACCTTGGAATGAAGCGGTGGCACTGGGGCCCTGAAGGGTTCTCCTAAACAGAGGCTTTGACACAGCTCCAACGTGCAAGTTTCCCATGTGTAGATGAGATGTTTTCTGATGGGTGAGTCAAGAAACAGACATATGCTGGTTTTGAAATCCAGGCCTCTGAGGAGAGATGCCTGGAAACCAAAGCAATGGATCTGATTAGTGCCTAGGGGCCTGTTCTTTCCTTTTTACCTCTGGGGACATCTGTCTATGGGTGTGAGTACAGGTAGGTGCTCAGATGGGCTCAGATTGCCGCTGTTTTACCTGGGAAGCCACCACTAATGAGATGGATCAGGGACTTTGGAGGTTTATCCTATTAGAAGGGATGTGGCCATTGGCATGGGCACACACAATTCCTTTGGAGAGGGCAAGTACAGTCCTCAGGTTTGGCTCCAGGGGCCTGAGCCTGTGGGTTGTGTAGGCCAGGGCTGTTTGGACAGTTGTCTGAAAACCTCAAACTTGGCTTATGTTTCAGGTCATAGGTATGGCAGGACTTATCTACAGACCATGATGAGAACTTTTCGGGATTTGAAAAAAGGGCGAGTGTGAGGGTCTTGCTCAAGTTTTTGTCTCTGGATATCGTGTCACACATGGTGGTGAAATTTCTGGGTGACTTCACGGGAAATGGACGAGTCTTACTCCCTAGTGGTTTGGCCCAGTCCAAAGCGTTTGGGGTCACTCTGTGGGATGGAAGAAGACCGTTTTTTTTTTTTTTGATGTTGTTTCCTTTTTAAACTCAGGTGTCCCACCAAATGATGGATTCCAGAGTAGAGCCCTGGGGGGGGTGACTGGACAATCAGAAATCTGGTTAAAATTGGGGCCTAGGGACATATCAAGCCCATTATGACATTTAATGGTCCAGTCACTGAGAGGACTTACTAGAGGACAGGACTCATGCTGAGGGTCACAATGCGTGTTTATGCCCTTGTCGCACTCAAGAATGGGCGGGGCCTCAGGGTGAATGCTCCTTTCTCCTACACTGAACGTTGGACGACGTGCCAACCACAAGGTTTCTTACCATGGGTAAGGAGGTGTTCTTATTTCTGCATCACACTCACCCCTGGGCAGTGATTGGAGATAATGTCTCGGTTCTGAGGCCTAAAAACTGAGGTAGGGCAGATATGATGACCTAAGGCCATGGCGGGTCATATGTGCTCAGTGTGCGGTCTGCTTTCCGGGTGTTGGTCAGGAGGTCCGGGCTCAGGTTGTGTCCGACAGTGCATTAGTGCCCAGGTTAGACACTATAATTTGGGTGGGGTCGAGTGCTGTGGAGGTTTATCCTCATTGAAGGTGCCTGTGCAGCTCATGTGGCAATAATTTTTTTCTAGAGGGCAGGCAGAGTGCTGCATTGTGGGTCCGGAATTGCCAAACTTGAGGGCTTCGGGGCCAGGAGTGTGAGGACGGAAGTCTGAGAAGACAAGCTAGACTTGGGTTTCAGGGCGAGGGCACGGCAGGTACCCCCTGCAGATCTGAACCAATACTCATGCATCTGAAGTCAGGGCGAGGATCAGACGTTGGCTGAGGTTCAAGTTTCTGTGCATGATGGCAGCTTCATGAAGGGAGCGGAATCTCGAGGACATTGAGGTTATCCCACGTTGGGAGTTGTGGGATGCCCCCTTCAAGGATTCCTTCTGCGGGACAATTGAGTCCTGTTGGACAGTTCCAGGACATCCCATATGGAATGACTCCAGAGCACTGTTCGAGGATGGATGCCTGGGAAGCCCGCCTCGCATTCCAATTGTCTCCTAGCAACAACACAGTTTAGATCTGATGGCTCTGCGGGAGCAACCGGGGTGGCTGAGTTGAAATGGACTTTCCTGAGGATGGGTCCTAATGTGTGTTTGTGTCCATGAGGGCCTTGGAATGTGGCGGTGGCACCGGGACCCTGAAGTACTCTCCTATGCTTTGGACATGGCTCCCATGCACAGGTTTCCTTGTGGAGACGAGATGAGTTCTGCTGGGTGCCTCAGCAAAACCCCTATGCTCGTATTGAAATCAGGCTTTTGAGGATACATGCCTGTAAACCAAGGCAATGGATCTTATTATGCCTAGGGTCCTGTATGGTTCAATCTTCTCCTCTGGGGACATCCATTTATGGTATGAGTGGAGGTAGATTATCAGCTGGTGTCAGACAGACCTTGTTTGTTCCGGGCGAACTACACTATTGGGATGGCCTCAGGGACTTTGGAGGTTTCTCCTAATTTGTACGATTTTGGACCATGGAATGTGCAGAATTCCCATGGATTGGTAGGCACAGTCCTAATGTGTGGCTCCAGGTGCCACAGCATGGAGGGTGTGTGTCCCTGGACTTTGAGGACAGAATTCTGAAAACACAAACTCAGCTTAGATTTGGGGGTGTAGGTATGGCAGGCCCGATCTACAAACCATGAGAAGAACTCTTCAGGATATGAATAAAGTGCGAGTCTGAGGCGCTTGCTCAGGTTTTTGTCTCTGGATTTTGTATCAGCGATGGCACAATTTACAGACCTGAATCGAGATCTCTTGCATCTGAAGACAGGGCGAGGATCAGACGATCGCTCAAGTTGGTGTTTCTGTCCCTAATGGCTTCTTCACGAAAGGGAGGCATCACGAGGCCATGGGGGTTTTCCCACGATGGGATTTGTGAGAAGCTCCAAACTGCAAAGTGTCTTCTGCAGGACAATTGAGACCTGTTGTTTGGCTCCAGGCCAATGATTCTGAGCAGGGTTCTAAGGATGCATGGCTGGGTAGCCCACCTCGCATTCCAATTATGTAGTAGAAACAAGACAGGTTAGATCTGCTGGATCTGGGGGAGCAACCGAGGAGGCTGAGTTGAAATGGACTCTCCTATGGATGGGTCCTAATGTGCTTTTGTGTCTATGGAGACCTTGGAATGAAGCGGTGGCACTGGGGCCCTGAAGGGTTCTCCTAAACAGAGGCTTTGACACAGCTCCAACGTGCAAGTTTCCCATGTGTAGATGAGATGTTTTCTGATGGGTGAGTCAAGAAACAGACATATGCTGGTTTTGAAATCCAGGCCTCTGAGGAGAGATGCCTGGAAACCAAAGTAATGGATCTGATTAGTGCCTAGGGGCCTATTCTTTCCTTTGTACCTCTGGGGACAACTGTCTATGGGTGTGAGTACAGGTAGGTGCACAGATGGGCTCAGATTGCCCCTGTTTTACCTGGGAAGCCACCACTAATGAGATGGATCAGGGACTTTGGAGGTTTATCCTATTAGAAGGGATGTGGCCATTGGCATGGGCACACACAATTCCTTTGGAGAGGGCAAGTACAGTCCTAAGATTTGGCTCCAGGTGCCTGAGCCTGTGGGTTGTGTAGGCCAGGGCTGTTTGGACAGTTGTCTGAAAACCTCAAACTTGGCTTATGTTTCAGGTCATAGGTATGGCAGGACTTATCTACAGACCATGAGGACAACTTTTCGGGATTTGAGAAAAGGGCGAGTGTGAGGGTCTTGCTCAAGTTTTTGTCTCTGGATATCGTGTCACTCATGGTCGTGAAATTTCTGGGTGACTTCATGGGAAATGGACGAGTCTTACTCCCTGGTGGTTTGGCCCAGTCCAAAGCGTTTGGGGACACTCTGTGATATGAAAGAAGTCCGTTTTTTTTTTTTTGATGTTGTTTTCTTTTTAACCTCAGGTGTCCCACCAAATGAGGGATTCCAGAGTAGGGCCCTGGGGGGGGGGTGACTGGACAATCGGAAATCTGGTTAAAAATTGGGGCCTAGAAACATATCAAGCCCATTATGAAATCTAATGGTCCAATCACTGAGAGGACTTACTAGGGACAGGACTCATGCTGAGGGTCACAATGCGTGTTTATGCCCTTGTCGCACTAAAGAATCGGCGGGGCCTCAGGGTGAATGCTGGTTTCTCCTACACTGAACGTTGGACTATGGCCAACCACAAGGTTTCTTACCATGGGTAAGGAGGTGTTCTGATTTCTGCATCACACTCACCCCTGGCAGTGATTGGAGATAATATCTCGGTTCTGAGGCCTGAAAACTGAGGTAGGGAAGAGATGATGACCTAAGGCCATGGCGGGTCTTATGTGCTCAGTGTGCGGTCTGCTTTCCGGGTGTTGGTCAGGAGGTCCGGGCTCAGGTTTGTCCGACAGTGCATTAGTGCCCAGGTTAGACTATATAATTTGGGTGAAGTCGAGTGCTGTGGAGGTTTATCCTCAGTGAAGGTGGCTGGGCAGCTCATGAGGCAATAATTTTTTTCTAGAGGGCAGACAGAGTGCTGCATTGTGGGTCCGGAATTGCCAAACTTGAGGGCTTCGGGGCCAGGAGTGTGAGGACGGAAGTCTGAGAAGACAAGCTAGACTTGGGTTTCAGGGCGAGGGCACGGCAGGTACCCCCTGCAGATCTGAACCAATACTCATGCATCTGAAGTCAGGGCGAGGATCAGACGCTGGCTCAGGTTGGAGTTTCCGTGCATGACGGCCGCTTCATGAAGGGAGCGGAATCTCGAGGCCATTGAGGTTTACCCACGTTGGGAGTTGTGGGATGCCCTCTTCAAGGATTCCTTCTGCGGGACAATTGAGACCTGTTGGACAGCTCCAGGACATCCCATATGGAATGAATCCAGAGCACCATTCAATGATGGATGCCTGGGAAGCATGCCTCGCATTCCAATTGGCTCCTAGCAACAACACAGTTTAGATCTGATGGCTCTGCGGGAGCAACCGGGGTGGCTGAGTTGAAATGGACTTTCCTGAGGATGGGTCCTAATGTGTTTTTGTGTCCATGAGGGCCTTGGAATGGGGCGGTGGCACCGGGACCCTGAAGTACTCTCTATGCTTTGGACATGGCTCCCATGCACAGGTTTCCTTGTGGAGACGAGATGAGTTCTGCTGGGTGCCTCAGCAAAACCCCTATGCTCGTATTGGAATCAGGCTTTTGAGGATTCATGCCTGTAAACCAAGGCAATGGATCCTATTATGGCCTAGGGTCCTGTCTGGTACAATCTTCTCCTCTGGGGTCATCAATTTATGGTATGAGTGGAGGTAGACTATCAGCTGGTGTCAGACAGCCCTTGTTTGTTCCGGGCGACCTACGCTATTGGGATGGCCTCAGGGACTTTGGAGGTTTCTCCTAATTTGTACGATTTTGGACAATGGAATGTGCAGAATTCCCATGGATTGGTAGGCACAGTCCTAATGTGTGGCTCCAGGGGCCCCAGCCTGGAGGGTGTGTGGCCCAGTACTTTGAGGACAGAAGTCTGAAAACACAAACTCAGCTTAGGTTTGGGGGTGTAGGTATGGCAGGCCCGATCTACAAACCATGAGAAGAACTCTTCAGGATATGAATAAAGTGCGAGTCTGAGGCGCTTGCTCAGGTTTCTGTCTCTGGATTTTGTATCAGCGATGGAACAATCTACAGACCTGAATCGAGATCTCGTGCATCTGAAGTCAGGACGAGGATCAGAAGATCGCTAAAGTTGGTGTTTCTGTCCCTGATGGCCCCTTCACGAAGGGGCGGCATCACCAGGCCATGGGGGTTTTCCCAGGATGGGATTTGTGAGAAGCTCCAAACTGCAAAGTGTCTTCTGCAGGACAATTGAGACCTGTTGTTTGGCTCCAGGCCAATGATTCTGAGCAGGGTTCTAAGGATGCATGGCTGGGTAGCACACCTAGCATTCTAATTGTCTCCTAGACACAAGACAGGTTAGATCTGCTGGATATGGGGGAGCAACCGAGGAGGCTGAGTTGAAATGGACACCCCTGGGGATGGGTCCTAATGTGCTTTTGTGTCTATGGAGACCTTGGAATGAAGCGGTGGCACTGGGGCCCTGAAGGGTTCTCCTAAACAGAGGCTTTGACACAGCTCCAACGTGCAAGTTTCCCATGGGTAGATGAGATGTTTTCTGATGAGTGAGTCAAGAAACAGACATATGCTGGTTTTGAAATCCAGGCCTCTGAGGAGAGATGCCTGGAAACCAAAGCAATGGGTCTGATTAGTGCCTAGGGGCCTGTTCTTTCCTTTTTACCTCTGGGGACACCTGTCTATGGATGTGAGTACAGGTCGGTGCTCAGATGGGCTCAGATTGCTCCTGTTTTACCTGGGATGCCACCACTAATGAGATGGATCAGGGACTTTGGAGGTTTATCCTATTAGAAGGGATGTGGCCATTGAAATGGGCACACACAATTCCCTTGGAGAGGGCAAGTACAGTCCTCAGGTTTGGCTCCAGGGGCTTGAGCCTGTAGGTTGTGTAGGCCAGGGCTGTTTGGACAGTTGTCTGAAAACACAAACTTGGCTTATGTTTCAGGTCATAGGTACGGCAGGACTTATCTACAGACCATGAGGAGAACTTTTCGGGATTTGAGAAAAGGGCGAGTGTGAGGCTCTTGCTCAAGTTTTTGTCTCTGGATATCATGTCACTCATGGTCGTGAAATTTCTGGGTGACTTCATGGGAAATGGACGAGTCTTACTCCCTTGTGGTTTTGCCCAATCCAAAGCATTTGGGGTCCCTCTGTGTGATGGAAGAAGTCCGTTTTGTTTTTTTTGTTGTTGTTGTTCTTTTCTTTTTAACCTCAGGTGTCCCACCAAATGAGGGATTCCAGAGTAGAGCCCTGGAGGGGGGGTGACTGGACAATCAGAAATCTGGTTAAAAATTGTGGCCTAGGGATATATCAAGCGCATTATGACATCTAATGGTCCAGTCACTGAGAGGACTTACTAGAGGACAGGACTCACGCTGAGGGTCACAATGCGTGTTTATGCCCTTGTCGCACTCAAGAATCGGCGGGGCCTCAGGGTGAATGCTGGTTTCAGCTACACTGAACGTTGGACAACGTGCCAACCACAAGGTTTCTTAACATGGGTAAGGAGGTGTTCTGATTTCTGCATTACACTCACCCCTGGGAAGTGATTGGAGATAATGTCTCGGTTCTGAGGCCTGAAAACTGAGGTAGGGAAGAGATGATGACCTAAGGCCATGGCGGGTCTTATGTGCTCAGTGTGCGGTCTGCTTTCCGGGTGTTGGTCAGGAGGTCCGGGGTCAGGTTGTGTCGGACAGTGCATTAGTGCCCAGGTTAGACTATATAATTTGGGTAAGGTCGAGTGCTGTGGAGGTTTATCCTCATTGAAGGTGCCTGGGCAGCTCATGAGGCAATAATTATTTTCTAGAGGGCATGCAGAGTGCTGCATTGTGGGTCCGGAATTGCCAAACTTGAGGGCTTCGGGGCCAGGAGTGTGAGGACGGAAGTCTGAGAAGACAAGCTAGACCTGGGTTTCAGAGCGAGGGCACGGCAGGTACCCCCTGCAGATCTGAACCAATACTCATGCATCTGAAGTCAGGGCGAGGATCAGACGTTGGCTCAGGATGGAGTTTCCGTGCATGACGGCCGCTTCATGAAGGAGCGGAATCTCGAGGCCATTGAGGTTTTCCCACGTTGGGAGTTGTGGGATGCCCCCTTCAAGGATTCCTTCTGCGGGACAATTGAGACCTGTTGGACAGCTCCAGGACATCCCATATGGAATGACTCCAGAGCACTGTTCGAGGATGGATGCCTGGGAAGCCCGCCTCGCATTCCAATTTTCTCCTAGCAACAAGACAGTTTAGATCTGATGGTTCTGCGGGAGCAACCGCGGTGGCTGTGTTGAAATGGACTTTCCTGAGGATGGGACCTAATGTGTTTTTGTGTCCATGAGGGCCTTGGAATTGGGCGGCGGCACCAGGACACTAAGTACTCTCCTATGCTTTGGACATGGCTCCCATGCACAGGTTTCCTTGTGGAGACGAGATGAGTTCTGATGGGTGCCTCAGCAAAACCCCTATGCTCGTATTGGAATCAGACTTTTGAGGAGATATGCTTGTAAACCAAGGCAATGGATCCTATTATGGCCTAGGGTCCTGTCTGGTTCAATCTTCTCCTCTGGGGACATCCATGTATGGTATGAGTGGAGGTAGATTATCAGCTGGTGTCAGACAGCCCTTGTTTGTTCCGGGCGAACTACACAATTGGGATGGCCTCATGGTATCTGGAGGTTTCTCCTAATTTGTACAATTTTGGACAATGGAATGGGCAGAATTCCCATGGATTGGTAGGCACAGTCCTAATGTGTGGCTCCCGGGGCCCCAACCTGGAGGGTGTGTGGCCCAGGACTTTGAGGACAGAAGTCTGAAAACACAAACTCAGCTTAGGTTTGGGGACGTAGGTATGGCAGGCACGATCTACAGATCATGAGAAGAACTCTTCAGGATATGAAGAAAGTGCGAGTCTGAGGCGCTTGCTCAGGCTTTTGTCTCTGGATTTTGTATGAGCGATGGCACATTCTACAGACCTGAATCGAGATCTCGTGCATCTGAAGTCAGGGCGAGGATCAAACGATCGCTCAAGTTGGTGTTTCTGTCCCTGATGGCCCCTTAACGAAGGGGGGGGCATCACGAGGCCATGGGGGTTTTCCCACGATGGGATTTGTGAGAAGCTCCAAACTGCAAAGTGTCTTCTGCAGGACAATTGAGACCTGTTGTTTGGCTCCAGGCCAATGATCAGAGCAGGGTTCTAAGGATGCATGGCTGGGTAGCCCACCTCGCATTCCAATAGTCTCCTAGGACCAGGACAGTTTAGATCTGATGGCTCTGCGGGAGCAACCGGGGTGGCTGAGTTGAAACGGACTTTCCTGAGGATGGGTCCTAATGTAATTTGTGTCCATGAGGGGCTTGGAATGGGGCGGTGGCACCGCGAAACTGAAGTACTCTACTAAGCTTTGGACATGGCTCCCATGCAC
The DNA here is from genome assembly GCF_964662115.1 of Mustela nivalis. NCBI lineage: Eukaryota > Metazoa > Chordata > Mammalia > Carnivora > Mustelidae > Mustela > Mustela nivalis. The sequence goes on along the minus strand of NW_028135714.1, from coordinate 61,324 downwards.
AGGTTTCCTTGTGGAGTCGAGATGAGTACTGATGGGTGCCTCAGCAAAACCCCTATGCTCATATTGGAATCAGGCTTTTGAGGAGACATGCTTGTAAACCAAGGCAATGGATCCTATTATGGCCTAGTGTCCTGTCTGTTTCAATCTTCTCCTCTGGGGACATCCATGTATGGTGTGAGTGGATGTAGATTATCAGCTGGTGTCAGACAGCCCTTGTTTGTTCCGGGCGACCTACACAATTGGGATGGCCTCAGGGACTTTGGAGGTTTCTCCTAATTTGTACGATTTTGGATTGGAATGGGCAGAATTCCCATGGATTTGTAGGCACAGTCCTAATGTGTGGCTCCCGGGGCCCCAGCCTGGAGGGTGTGTGACCCAGGACTTTGAGGACAGAAGTCTGAAAACACAAACTCAGCTTAGGTTTGGGGACGTAGGTATGGCAGGCCCGATCTACAAACCATGAGAAGAACTCTTCAGGATATGAAGAAAGTGCGAGTCTGAGGCGCTTGCTCAGATTTTTGTCTCTGGATTTGTATCAGCGATGGAACAATCTACAGACCTGAATCGGGATCTCGTGCATCTGAAGTCAGGCGAGGATCAGACGATCGTTCAAGTTGTTGTTTCTGTCCCTGATGGCCCCTTCACGAAGGGGGGGCATCACGAGGCCATGGGGGTTTTCCCACGATGGGATTTGTGAGAAGCTGCAAACTGCAAAGTGTCTTCTGCAGGACAATTGAGACCTGTTGTTTGGCTCCAGGCCAATGATTCTGAGCAGGGTTCTAAGGATGCATGGCTGGGTAGCCCACCTCGCATTCCAATTGTCTCCTAGACACAAGACAGGTTAGATCTGCTGGATCTGGGGGAGCAACCTAGGAAGCTGAGTTGAAATGGACTCTCCTATGGATGGGTCCTAATGTGCTTTTGTGCCGATGGAGACCTTGGATGAAGCGGTGGCACTGGGGCCTTGAAGGGTTCTCCTAAACAGATGCTTTGACACAGCTCCAACGTGCAAGTTTCCCATGTGTAGATGAGATGTTTTCTGATGGGTGAGTCAAGAAACAGACATATGCTGGTTTTGAAATCCAGGCCTCTGAGGAGAGATGCCTGGAAACCAAAGCAATGGATATGATTAGTGCCTAGGGGCCTGTTCTTTCCTTTTTACCTCTGGGGACATCTGTCTATGGGTCTGAGTACAGGTAGGTGCTCAGATGAGCTCAGAATGCCCCTGTTTTACCTGGGAAGCCACCACTAATGAGATGGATCAGGGACTTTGGAGGTTTATCCTATTAGAAGGGATGTGGCCATTGGAATGGGCACACACAATTTTCTTGGAGAGGGCAAGTACAGTCCTCAGGTTTGGCTCCAGGGGCCTGAGCCTGTAGGTTGTGTAGGCCAGGGCTGTTTGGACAGTTGTCTGAAAACACAAACTTGGCTTATGTTTCAGGTCATAGGTACGGCAGGACTTATCTACAGACCATGAGGAGAACTTTTCGGAATTTGAGAAAAGGGCGAGTGTGAGGCTCTTGCTCAAGTATTTGTCTCTGGATATCGTGTCACTCATGGTCGTGAAATTTCTGGGTGACTTCATGGGAAATGGACGAGTCTTACTCCCTAGTGGTTTGGCCCAGTCCAAAGCGTTTGTGGTCACTCTGTGGGATGGAAGAAGTCCGTTTTTTTTTTATATTGTTTTTTTTTTAACCTCAGGTGTCCCACCAGGGATTCCAGAGTAGAGCCCTGGGGGAGGGGTGACTGGAGAAACAGAAATCTGGTTAAAAATTGTGGCCTAAGGACATATCAAGCCCATTATGACATCTAATGGTCCAGTCACTGAGAGGACTTAGTAGAGGACAGGACTCATGCTGAGGGCCACAATGCGTGTTTATGCCCTTTTCACACTCAAGAATGGGCGGGGCCTCAAGGTGAATGCTGGTTTCTCCTACACTGAACGTTGGACAACGTGGCAACCACAAGGTTTCTTACCATGGGTAAGGAGGTGTTCTGATTTCTGCATCACACTCACCCCTGGGCAGTGATTGGAGATAATGTCTCGGTTCTGAGGCCTGAAAACTGAGGTAGGGAAGAGATGATGACCTAAGGCCATGGTGGGTCTTATGTGCTCAGTGTGCGGTCTGCTTTCCGGGTGTTGGTCAGGAGGTCCGGGCTCAGGTTGTGTCCGACAGTGCATTAGTGCCCAGGTTAGACTATATAATTTGGGTAAAGTCGATTGCTGTGGAGGTTATCCTCATTGAAGGTGCCTGGGCAGCTCATGAGGCAATAATTATTTTCTAGAGGGCATGCAGAGTGCTGCATTGTGGGTCCGGAATTGCCAAACTTGAGGGCTTCGTGGCCAGGAGTGTGAGGACGTAAGTCTGAGAAGACAAGCTAGACTTGGGTTTCAGGGCGAGGGCACAGCAGGTACGCCCTGCAGACTGAACCAATACTCATGCATCTGAAGTCAGGGCGAGGATCAGACGTTGGCTCAGGTTGGAGTTTCCGTGCATGATGGCCGCTTCATGAAGGGAGCAGAATCTCGAGGCCATTGAGGTTTTCCCACGTTGGGAGTTGTGGGATGCCCCCTTCAAGGATTCCTTCTGCGGGACAATTGAGACCTGTTGGACAGCTCCAGGACATCCCATATGGAATGACTCCAGAGCACCGTTTGAAGATGGATGCCTGGGAAGCCCGCCTCGCATTCCAATTGTCTCCTAGCAATAAGACAGTTTAGATCTGATGGCTCTGCGGGAGCAACCGGGGTGGCTGTGTTGAAATGGACTTTCCTGAGGATGGGTCCTAATGTGTTTTTGTGTCCATGAGGGCCTTTGAATGGGGCGGTGGCACCGGAACACTGAAGTACTCTCCTATGCTTTGGACATGGCTCCCATGCACAGGTTTCCTTGTGGAGACGAGATGAGATCTGATGGGTGCATGAGCAAATCCCTATGCTCGTATTGGAATCAGGGTTTTGAGGAGACATGCTTGTAAATCAAGGCAATGGATCCTATTATGGCCTAGGGTCCTGTCTGATTCAATGTTCTCCTCTGGGGAAATCCATGTATGGTATGAGTGGAGGTAGATTATCAGCTGGTGTCAGACAGCCCTTGTTTGTTCCGGGCGACCTACACAATTGGGATGGCCTCAGGAACTTTCGAAGTTTCTCCTAATTTGTACGATTTTGGACAATGGAATGGGCAGAATTCCCATGGATTGGTAGGCACAGTCCTAATGTGTGGCTCCAGGGGCCCCAGCCTGGAGGGTGTGTGGCCCAGGACTTTGAGGACAGAAGTCTGAAAACACAAACTCAGCTTAGGTTTGGGGACGTAGGTATGGCAGGCCGGATCTACAAACCATGAGAAGAACTCTTCAGGATATGAAGAAAGTGCGAGTCTGAGGCGCTTGCTCAGATTTTTGTCTCTGGATTTGTATCAGCGATGGCACAATCTACAGACCTGAATCGAGATCTCGTGCATCTGAAGTCAGGCGAGGATCAGACGATCGTTCAAGTTGGTGTTTCTGTCCCTGATGGCACCTTCACGAAGGGGGGGCATCACGAGGCCATGGGGGTTTTCGCACGATGGGATTTGTGAGAAGCTGCAAACTGCAAAGTGTCTTCTGCAGGACAATTGAGACCTGTTGTTTGGCTCCAGGCCAATGATTCTGAGCAGGGTTCTAAGGATGCATGGCTGGGTAGCCCACCTCGTATTCCAATTGTCTCCTAGACACAAGACAGGTTAGATCTGCTGGATCTGGGGGAGCAACCTAGGAAGCTGAGTTGAAATGGACTCTCCTATGGATGGGTCCTAATGTGCTTTTGTGCCGATGGAGACCTTGGATGAAGCGGTGGCACTGGGGCCTTGAAGGGTTCTCCTAAACAGATGCTTTGACACAGCTCCAACGTGCAAGTTTCCCATGTGTAGATGAGATGTTTTCTGATGGGTGAGTCAAGAAACAGACATATGCTGGTTTTGAAATCCAGGCCTCTGAGGAGAGATGCCTGGAAACCAAAGCAATGGATATGATTAGTGCCTAGGGGCCTGTTCTTTCCTTTTTACCTCTGGGGACATCTGTCTATGGGTCTGAGTACAGGTAGGTGCTCAGATGAGCTCAGAATGCCCCTGTTTTACCTGGGAAGCCACCACTAATGAGATGGATCAGGGACTTTGGAGGTTTATCCTATTAGAAGGGATGTGGCCATTGGAATGGGCACACACAATTTTCTTGGAGAGGGCAAGTACAGTCCTCAGGTTTGGCTCCAGGGGCCTGAGCCTGTAGGTTGTGTAGGCCAGGGCTGTTTGGACAGTTGTCTGAAAACACAAACTTGGCTTATGTTTCAGGTCATAGGTACGGCAGGACTTATCTACAGACCATGAGGAGAACTTTTCGGAATTTGAGAAAAGGGCGAGTGTGAGGCTCTTGCTCAAGTATTTGTCTCTGGATATCGTGTCACTCATGGTCGTGAAATTTCTGGGTGACTTCATGGGAAATGGACGAGTCTTACTCCCTAGTGGTTTGGCCCAGTCCAAAGCGTTTGTGGTCACTCTGTGGGATGGAAGAAGTCCGTTTTTTTTTTATATTGTTTTTTTTTTAACCTCAGGTGTCCCACCAGGGATTCCAGAGTAGAGCCCTGGGGGAGGGGTGACTGGAGAAACAGAAATCTGGTTAAAAATTGTGGCCTAAGGACATATCAAGCCCATTATGACATCTAATGGTCCAGTCACTGAGAGGACTTAGTAGAGGACAGGACTCATGCTGAGGGCCACAATGCGTGTTTATGCCCTTTTCACACTCAAGAATGGGCGGGGCCTCAAGGTGAATGCTGGTTTCTCCTACACTGAACGTTGGACAACGTGGCAACCACAAGGTTTCTTACCATGGGTAAGGAGGTGTTCTGATTTCTGCATCACACTCACCCCTGGGCAGTGATTGGAGATAATGTCTCGGTTCTGAGGCCTGAAAACTGAGGTAGGGAAGAGATGATGACCTAAGGCCATGGTGGGTCTTATGTGCTCAGTGTGCGGTCTGCTTTCCGGGTGTTGGTCAGGAGGTCCGGGCTCAGGTTGTGTCCGACAGTGCATTAGTGCCCAGGTTAGACTATATAATTTGGGTAAAGTCGATTGCTGTGGAGGTTATCCTCATTGAAGGTGCCTGGGCAGCTCATGAGGCAATAATTATTTTCTAGAGGGCATGCAGAGTGCTGCATTGTGGGTCCGGAATTGCCAAACTTGAGGGCTTCGTGGCCAGGAGTGTGAGGACGTAAGTCTGAGAAGACAAGCTAGACTTGGGTTTCAGGGCGAGGGCACAGCAGGTACGCCCTGCAGACTGAACCAATACTCATGCATCTGAAGTCAGGGCGAGGATCAGACGTTGGCTCAGGTTGGAGTTTCCGTGCATGATGGCCGCTTCATGAAGGGAGCAGAATCTCGAGGCCATTGAGGTTTTCCCACGTTGGGAGTTGTGGGATGCCCCCTTCAAGGATTCCTTCTGCGGGACAATTGAGACCTGTTGGACAGCTCCAGGACATCCCATATGGAATGACTCCAGAGCACCGTTTGAAGATGGATGCCTGGGAAGCCCGCCTCGCATTCCAATTGTCTCCTAGCAATAAGACAGTTTAGATCTGATGGCTCTGCGGGAGCAACCGGGGTGGCTGTGTTGAAATGGACTTTCCTGAGGATGGGTCCTAATGTGTTTTTGTGTCCATGAGGGCCTTTGAATGGGGCGGTGGCACCGGAACACTGAAGTACTCTCCTATGCTTTGGACATGGCTCCCATGCACAGGTTTCCTTGTGGAGACGAGATGAGATCTGATGGGTGCATGAGCAAAACCCCTATGCTCGTATTGGAATCAGGGTTTTGAGGAGACATGCTTGTAAATCAAGGCAATGGATCCTATTATGGCCTAGGGTCCTGTCTGATTCAATGTTCTCCTCTGGGGAAATCCATGTATGGTATGAGTGGAGGTAGATTATCAGCTGGTGTCAGACAGCCCTTGTTTGTTCCGGGCGACCTACACAATTGGGATGGCCTCAGGAACTTTCGAAGTTTCTCCTAATTTGTACGATTTTCGACAATGGAATGGGCAGAATTCCCATGGATTGGTAGGCACAGTCCTAATGTGTGGCTCCAGGGGCCCCAGCCTGGAGGGTGTGTGGCCCAGGACTTTGAGGACAGAAGTCTGAAAACACAAACTCAGCTTAGGTTTGGGGACGTAGGTATGGCAGGCCGGATCTACAAACCATGAGAAGAACTCTTCAGGATATGAAGAAAGTGCGAGTCTGAGGCGCTTGCTCAGATTTTTGTCTCTGGATTTGTATCAGCGATGGCACAATCTACAGACCTGAATCGAGATCTCGTGCATCTGAAGTCAGGCGAGGATCAGACGATCGTTCAAGTTGGTGTTTCTGTCCCTGATGGCCCCTTCACGAAGGGGGGGCATCACGAGGCCATGGGGGTTTTCCCACGATGGGATTTGTGAGAAGCTCCAAACTGCAAAGTGTCTTCTGCAGGACAATTGAGACCTGTTGTTTGGCTCCAGGCCAATGATTCTGAGCAGGGTTCTAAGGATGCATGGCTGGGTAGCCCACCTCGCATTCCAATTGTCTCCTAGACACAAGACAGGTTAGATCTGCTGGATCTGGGGGAGCAACCTAGGAAGCTGAGTTGAAATGGACTCTCCTATGGATGGGTCCTAATGTGCTTTTGTGCCGATGGAGACCTTGGATGAAGCGGTGGCACTGGGGCCTTGAAGGGTTCTCCTAAACAGATGCTTTGACACAGCTCCAACGTGCAAGTTTCCCATGTGTAGATGAGATGTTTTCTGATGGGTGAGTCAAGAAACAGACATATGCTGGTTTTGAAATCCAGGCCTCTGAGGAGAGATGCCTGGAAACCAAAGCAATGGATATGATTAGTGCCTAGGGGCCTGTTCTTTCCTTTTTACCTCTGGGGACATCTGTCTATGGGTCTGAGTACAGGTAGGTGCTCAGATGAGCTCAGAATGCCCCTGTTTTACCTGGGAAGCCACCACTAATGAGATGGATCAGGGACTTTGGAGGTTTATCCTATTAGAAGGGATGTGGCCATTGGAATGGGCACACACAATTTTCTTGGAGAGGGCAAGTACAGTCCTCAGGTTTGGCTCCAGGGGCCTGAGCCTGTAGGTTGTGTAGGCCAGGGCTGTTTGGACAGTTGTCTGAAAACACAAACTTGGCTTATGTTTCAGGTCATAGGTACGGCAGGACTTATCTACAGACCATGAGGAGAACTTTTCGGAATTTGAGAAAAGGGCGAGTGTGAGGCTCTTGCTCAAGTATTTGTCTCTGGATATCGTGTCACTCATGGTCGTGAAATTTCTGGGTGACTTCATGGGAAATGGACGAGTCTTACTCCCTAGTGGTTTGGCCCAGTCCAAAGCGTTTGTGGTCACTCTGTGGGATGGAAGAAGTCCGTTTTTTTTTTATATTGTTTTTTTTTTAACCTCAGGTGTCCCACCAGGGATTCCAGAGTAGAGCCCTGGGGGAGGGGTGACTGGAGAAACAGAAATCTGGTTAAAAATTGTGGCCTAAGGACATATCAAGCCCATTATGACATCTAATGGTCCAGTCACTGAGAGGACTTAGTAGAGGACAGGACTCATGCTGAGGGCCACAATGCGTGTTTATGCCCTTTTCACACTCAAGAATGGGCGGGGCCTCAAGGTGAATGCTGGTTTCTCCTACACTGAACGTTGGACAACGTGGCAACCACAAGGTTTCTTACCATGGGTAAGGAGGTGTTCTGATTTCTGCATCACACTCACCCCTGGGCAGTGATTGGAGATAATGTCTCGGTTCTGAGGCCTGAAAACTGAGGTAGGGAAGAGATGATGACCTAAGGCCATGGTGGGTCTTATGTGCTCAGTGTGCGGTCTGCTTTCCGGGTGTTGGTCAGGAGGTCCGGGCTCAGGTTGTGTCCGACAGTGCATTAGTGCCCAGGTTAGACTATATAATTTGGGTAAAGTCGATTGCTGTGGAGGTTATCCTCATTGAAGGTGCCTGGGCAGCTCATGAGGCAATAATTATTTTCTAGAGGGCATGCAGAGTGCTGCATTGTGGGTCCGGAATTGCCAAACTTGAGGGCTTCGTGGCCAGGAGTGTGAGGACGTAAGTCTGAGAAGACAAGCTAGACTTGGGTTTCAGGGCGAGGGCACAGCAGGTACGCCCTGCAGACTGAACCAATACTCATGCATCTGAAGTCAGGGCGAGGATCAGACGTTGGCTCAGGTTGGAGTTTCCGTGCATGATGGCCGCTTCATGAAGGGAGCAGAATCTCGAGGCCATTGAGGTTTTCCCACGTTGGGAGTTGTGGGATGCCCCCTTCAAGGATTCCTTCTGCGGGACAATTGAGACCTGTTGGACAGCTCCAGGACATCCCATATGGAATGACTCCAGAGCACCGTTTGAAGATGGATGCCTGGGAAGCCCGCCTCGCATTCCAATTGTCTCCTAGCAATAAGACAGTTTAGATCTGATGGCTCTGCGGGAGCAACCGGGGTGGCTGTGTTGAAATGGACTTTCCTGAGGATGGGTCCTAATGTGTTTTTGTGTCCATGAGGGCCTTTGAATGGGGCGGTGGCACCGGAACACTGAAGTACTCTCCTATGCTTTGGACATGGCTCCCATGCACAGGTTTCCTAGTGGAGACGAGATGAGATCTGATGGGTGCATGAGCAAAACCCCTATGCTCGTATTGGAATCAGGGTTTTGAGGAGACATGCTTGTAAATCAAGGCAATGGATCCTATTATGGCCTAGGGTCCTGTCTGATTCAATGTTCTCCTCTGGGGAAATCCATGTATGGTATGAGTGGAGGTAGATTATCAGCTGGTGTCAGACAGCCCTTGTTTGTTCCGGGCGACCTACACAATTGGGATGGCCTCAGGAACTTTCGAAGTTTCTCCTAATTTGTACGATTTTCGACAATGGAATGGGCAGAATTCCCATGGATTGGTAGGCACAGTCCTAATGTGTGGCTCCAGGGGCCCCAGCCTGGAGGGTGTGTGGCCCAGGACTTTGAGGACAGAAGTCTGAAAACACAAACTCAGCTTAGGTTTGGGGACGTAGGTATGGCAGGCCGGATCTACAAACCATGAGAAGAACTCTTCAGGATATGAAGAAAGTGCGAGTCTGAGGCGCTTGCTCAGATTTTTGTCTCTGGATTTGTATCAGCGATGGCACAATCTACAGACCTGAATCGAGATCTCGTGCATCTGAAGTCAGGCGAGGATCAGACGATCGTTCAAGTTGGTGTTTCTGTCCCTGATGGCCCCTTCACGAAGGGGGGGCATCACGAGGCCATGGGGGTTTTCCCACGATGGGATTTGTGAGAAGCTCCAAACTGCAAAGTGTCTTCTGCAGGACAATTGAGACCTGTTGTTTGGCTCCAGGCCAATGATTCTGAGCAGGGTTCTAAGGATGCATGGCTGGGTAGCCCACCTCGCATTCCAATTGTCTCCTAGACACAAGACAGGTTAGATCTGCTGGATCTGGGGGAGCAACCTAGGAAGCTGAGTTGAAATGGACTCTCCTATGGATGGGTCCTAATGTGCTTTTGTGCCGATGGAGACCTTGGATGAAGCGGTGGCACTGGGGCCTTGAAGGGTTCTCCTAAACAGATGCTTTGACACAGCTCCAACGTGCAAGTTTCCCATGTGTAGATGAGATGTTTTCTGATGGGTGAGTCAAGAAACAGACATATGCTGGTTTTGAAATCCAGGCCTCTGAGGAGAGATGCCTGGAAACCAAAGCAATGGATATGATTAGTGCCTAGGGGCCTGTTCTTTCCTTTTTACCTCTGGGGACATCTGTCTATGGGTCTGAGTACAGGTAGGTGCTCAGATGAGCTCAGAATGCCCCTGTTTTACCTGGGAAGCCACCACTAATGAGATGGATCAGGGACTTTGGAGGTTTATCCTATTAGAAGGGATGTGGCCATTGGAATGGGCACACACAATTTTCTTGGAGAGGGCAAGTACAGTCCTCAGGTTTGGCTCCAGGGGCCTGAGCCTGTAGGTTGTGTAGGCCAGGGCTGTTTGGACAGTTGTCTGAAAACACAAACTTGGCTTATGTTTCAGGTCATAGGTACGGCAGGACTTATCTACAGACCATGAGGAGAACTTTTCGGAATTTGAGAAAAGGGCGAGTGTGAGGCTCTTGCTCAAGTATTTGTCTCTGGATATCGTGTCACTCATGGTCGTGAAATTTCTGGGTGACTTCATGGGAAATGGACGAGTCTTACTCCCTAGTGGTTTGGCCCAGTCCAAAGCGTTTGTGGTCACTCTGTGGGATGGAAGAAGTCCGTTTTTTTTTTATATTGTTTTTTTTTTAACCTCAGGTGTCCCACCAGGGATTCCAGAGTAGAGCCCTGGGGGAGGGGTGACTGGAGAAACAGAAATCTGGTTAAAAATTGTGGCCTAAGGACATATCAAGCCCATTATGACATCTAATGGTCCAGTCACTGAGAGGACTTAGTAGAGGACAGGACTCATGCTGAGGGCCACAATGCGTGTTTATGCCCTTTTCACACTCAAGAATGGGCGGGGCCTCAAGGTGAATGCTGGTTTCTCCTACACTGAACGTTGGACAACGTGGCAACCACAAGGTTTCTTACCATGGGTAAGGAGGTGTTCTGATTTCTGCATCACACTCACCCCTGGGCAGTGATTGGAGATAATGTCTCGGTTCTGAGGCCTGAAAACTGAGGTAGGGAAGAGATGATGACCTAAGGCCATGGTGGGTCTTATGTGCTCAGTGTGCGGTCTGCTTTCCGGGTGTTGGTCAGGAGGTCCGGGCTCAGGTTGTGTCCGACAGTGCATTAGTGCCCAGGTTAGACTATATAATTTGGGTAAAGTCGATTGCTGTGGAGGTTATCCTCATTGAAGGTGCCTGGGCAGCTCATGAGGCAATAATTATTTTCTAGAGGGCATGCAGAGTGCTGCATTGTGGGTCCGGAATTGCCAAACTTGAGGGCTTCGTGGCCAGGAGTGTGAGGACGTAAGTCTGAGAAGACAAGCTAGACTTGGGTTTCAGGGCGAGGGCACAGCAGGTACGCCCTGCAGACTGAACCAATACTCATGCATCTGAAGTCAGGGCGAGGATCAGACGTTGGCTCAGGTTGGAGTTTCCGTGCATGATGGCCGCTTCATGAAGGGAGCAGAATCTCGAGGCCATTGAGGTTTTCCCACGTTGGGAGTTGTGGGATGCCCCCTTCAAGGATTCCTTCTGCGGGACAATTGAGACCTGTTGGACAGCTCCAGGACATCCCATATGGAATGACTCCAGAGCACCGTTTGAAGATGGATGCCTGGGAAGCCCGCCTCGCATTCCAATTGTCTCCTAGCAATAAGACAGTTTAGATCTGATGGCTCTGCGGGAGCAACCGGGGTGGCTGTGTTGAAATGGACTTTCCTGAGGATGGGTCCTAATGTGTTTTTGTGTCCATGAGGGCCTTTGAATGGGGCGGTGGCACCGGAACACTGAAGTACTCTCCTATGCTTTGGACATGGCTCCCATGCACAGGTTTCCTTGTGGAGACGAGATGAGATCTGATGGGTGCATGAGCAAAACCCCTATGCTCGTATTGGAATCAGGGTTTTGAGGAGACATGCTTGTAAATCAAGGCAATGGATCCTATTATGGCCTAGGGTCCTGTCTGATTCAATGTTCTCCTCTGGGGAAATCCATGTATGGTATGAGTGGAGGTAGATTATCAGCTGGTGTCAGACAGCCCTTGTTTGTTCCGGGCGACCTACACAATTGGGATGGCCTCAGGAACTTTCGAAGTTTCTCCTAATTTGTACGATTTTCGACAATGGAATGGGCAGAATTCCCATGGATTGGTAGGCACAGTCCTAATGTGTGGCTCCAGGGGCCCCAGCCTGGAGGGTGTGTGGCCCAGGACTTTGAGGACAGAAGTCTGAAAACACAAACTCAGCTTAGGTTTGGGGACGTAGGTATGGCAGGCCGGATCTACAAACCATGAGAAGAACTCTTCAGGATATGAAGAAAGTGCGAGTCTGAGGCGCTTGCTCAGATTTTTGTCTCTGGATTTGTATCAGCGATGGCACAATCTACAGACCTGAATCGAGATCTCGTGCATCTGAAGTCAGGCGAGGATCAGACGATCGTTCAAGTTGGTGTTTCTGTCCCTGATGGCCCCTTCACGAAGGGGGGGCATCACGAGGCCATGGGGGTTTTCCCACGATGGGATTTGTGAGAAGCTCCAAACTGCAAAGTGTCTTCTGCAGGACAATTGAGACCTGTTGTTTGGCTCCAGGCCAATGATTCTGAGCAGGGTTCTAAGGATGCATGGCTGGGTAGCCCACCTCGCATTCCAATTGTCTCCTAGACACAAGACAGGTTAGATCTGCTGGATCTGGGGGAGCAACCTAGGAAGCTGAGTTGAAATGGACTCTCCTATGGATGGGTCCTAATGTGCTTTTGTGCCGATGGAGACCTTGGATGAAGCGGTGGCACTGGGGCCTTGAAGGGTTCTCCTAAACAGATGCTTTGACACAGCTCCAACGTGCAAGTTTCCCATGTGTAGATGAGATGTTTTCTGATGGGTGAGTCAAGAAACAGACATATGCTGGTTTTGAAATCCAGGCCTCTGAGGAGAGATGCCTGGAAACCAAAGCAATGGATATGATTAGTGCCTAGGGGCCTGTTCTTTCCTTTTTACCTCTGGGGACATCTGTCTATGGGTCTGAGTACAGGTAGGTGCTCAGATGAGCTCAGAATGCCCCTGTTTTACCTGGGAAGCCACCACTAATGAGATGGATCAGGGACTTTGGAGGTTTATCCTATTAGAAGGGATGTGGCCATTGGAATGGGCACACACAATTTTCTTGGAGAGGGCAAGTACAGTCCTCAGGTTTGGCTCCAGGGGCCTGAGCCTGTAGGTTGTGTAGGCCAGGGCTGTTTGGACAGTTGTCTGAAAACACAAACTTGGCTTATGTTTCAGGTCATAGGTACGGCAGGACTTATCTACAGACCATGAGGAGAACTTTTCGGAATTTGAGAAAAGGGCGAGTGTGAGGCTCTTGCTCAAGTATTTGTCTCTGGATATCGTGTCACTCATGGTCGTGAAATTTCTGGGTGACTTCATGGGAAATGGACGAGTCTTACTCCCTAGTGGTTTGGCCCAGTCCAAAGCGTTTGTGGTCACTCTGTGGGATGGAAGAAGTCCGTTTTTTTTTTATATTGTTTTTTTTTTAACCTCAGGTGTCCCACCAGGGATTCCAGAGTAGAGCCCTGGGGGAGGGGTGACTGGAGAAACAGAAATCTGGTTAAAAATTGTGGCCTAAGGACATATCAAGCCCATTATGACATCTAATGGTCCAGTCACTGAGAGGACTTAGTAGAGGACAGGACTCATGCTGAGGGCCACAATGCGTGTTTATGCCCTTTTCACACTCAAGAATGGGCGGGGCCTCAAGGTGAATGCTGGTTTCTCCTACACTGAACGTTGGACAACGTGGCAACCACAAGGTTTCTTACCATGGGTAAGGAGGTGTTCTGATTTCTGCATCACACTCACCCCTGGGCAGTGATTGGAGATAATGTCTCGGTTCTGAGGCCTGAAAACTGAGGTAGGGAAGAGATGATGACCTAAGGCCATGGTGGGTCTTATGTGCTCAGTGTGCGGTCTGCTTTCCGGGTGTTGGTCAGGAGGTCCGGGCTCAGGTTGTGTCCGACAGTGCATTAGTGCCCAGGTTAGACTATATAATTTGGGTAAAGTCGATTGCTGTGGAGGTTATCCTCATTGAAGGTGCCTGGGCAGCTCATGAGGCAATAATTATTTTCTAGAGGGCATGCAGAGTGCTGCATTGTGGGTCCGGAATTGCCAAACTTGAGGGCTTCGTGGCCAGGAGTGTGAGGACGTAAGTCTGAGAAGACAAGCTAGACTTGGGTTTCAGGGCGAGGGCACAGCAGGTACGCCCTGCAGACTGAACCAATACTCATGCATCTGAAGTCAGGGCGAGGATCAGACGTTGGCTCAGGTTGGAGTTTCCGTGCATGATGGCCGCTTCATGAAGGGAGCAGAATCTCGAGGCCATTGAGGTTTTCCCACGTTGGGAGTTGTGGGATGCCCCCTTCAAGGATTCCTTCTGCGGGACAATTGAGACCTGTTGGACAGCTCCAGGACATCCCATATGGAATGACTCCAGAGCACCGTTTGAAGATGGATGCCTGGGAAGCCCGCCTCGCATTCCAATTGTCTCCTAGCAATAAGACAGTTTAGATCTGATGGCTCTGCGGGAGCAACCGGGGTGGCTGTGTTGAAATGGACTTTCCTGAGGATGGGTCCTAATGTGTTTTTGTGTCCATGAGGGCCTTTGAATGGGGCGGTGGCACCGGAACACTGAAGTACTCTCCTATGCTTTGGACATGGCTCCCATGCACAGGTTTCCTTGTGGAGACGAGATGAGATCTGATGGGTGCATGAGCAAAACCCCTATGCTCGTATTGGAATCAGGGTTTTGAGGAGACATGCTTGTAAATCAAGGCAATGGATCCTATTATGGCCTAGGGTCCTGTCTGATTCAATGTTCTCCTCTGGGGAAATCCATGTATGGTATGAGTGGAGGTAGATTATCAGCTGGTGTCAGACAGCCCTTGTTTGTTCCGGGCGACCTACACAATTGGGATGGCCTCAGGAACTTTCGAAGTTTCTCCTAATTTGTACGATTTTCGACAATGGAATGGGCAGAATTCCCATGGATTGGTAGGCACAGTCCTAATGTGTGGCTCCAGGGGCCCCAGCCTGGAGGGTGTGTGGCCCAGGACTTTGAGGACAGAAGTCTGAAAACACAAACTCAGCTTAGGTTTGGGGACGTAGGTATGGCAGGCCGGATCTACAAACCATGAGAAGAACTCTTCAGGATATGAAGAAAGTGCGAGTCTGAGGCGCTTGCTCAGATTTTTGTCTCTGGATTTGTATCAGCGATGGCACAATCTACAGACCTGAATCGAGATCTCGTGCATCTGAAGTCAGGCGAGGATCAGACGATCGTTCAAGTTGGTGTTTCTGTCCCTGATGGCCCCTTCACGAAGGGGGGGCATCACGAGGCCATGGGGGTTTTCCCACGATGGGATTTGTGAGAAGCTCCAAACTGCAAAGTGTCTTCTGCAGGACAATTGAGACCTGTTGTTTGGCTCCAGGCCAATGATTCTGAGCAGGGTTCTAAGGATGCATGGCTGGGTAGCCCACCTCGCATTCCAATTGTCTCCTAGACACAAGACAGGTTAGATCTGCTGGATCTGGGGGAGCAACCTAGGAAGCTGAGTTGAAATGGACTCTCCTATGGATGGGTCCTAATGTGCTTTTGTGCCGATGGAGACCTTGGATGAAGCGGTGGCACTGGGGCCTTGAAGGGTTCTCCTAAACAGATGCTTTGACACAGCTCCAACGTGCAAGTTTCCCATGTGTAGATGAGATGTTTTCTGATGGGTGAGTCAAGAAACAGACATATGCTGGTTTTGAAATCCAGGCCTCTGAGGAGAGATGCCTGGAAACCAAAGCAATGGATATGATTAGTGCCTAGGGGCCTGTTCTTTCCTTTTTACCTCTGGGGACATCTGTCTATGGGTCTGAGTACAGGTAGGTGCTCAGATGAGCTCAGAATGCCCCTGTTTTACCTGGGAAGCCACCACTAATGAGATGGATCAGGGACTTTGGAGGTTTATCCTATTAGAAGGGATGTGGCCATTGGAATGGGCACACACAATTTTCTTGGAGAGGGCAAGTACAGTCCTCAGGTTTGGCTCCAGGGGCCTGAGCCTGTAGGTTGTGTAGGCCAGGGCTGTTTGGACAGTTGTCTGAAAACACAAACTTGGCTTATGTTTCAGGTCATAGGTACGGCAGGACTTATCTACAGACCATGAGGAGAACTTTTCGGAATTTGAGAAAAGGGCGAGTGTGAGGCTCTTGCTCAAGTATTTGTCTCTGGATATCGTGTCACTCATGGTCGTGAAATTTCTGGGTGACTTCATGGGAAATGGACGAGTCTTACTCCCTAGTGGTTTGGCCCAGTCCAAAGCGTTTGTGGTCACTCTGTGGGATGGAAGAAGTCCGTTTTTTTTTTATATTGTTTTTTTTTAACCTCAGGTGTCCCACCAGGGATTCCAGAGTAGAGCCCTGGGGGAGGGGTGACTGGAGAAACAGAAATCTGGTTAAAAATTGTGGCCTAAGGACATATCAAGCCCATTAAGACATCTAATGGTCCAGTCACTGAGAGGACTTAGTAGAGGACAGGACTCATGCTGAGGGCCACAATGCGTGTTTATGCCCTTTTCACACTCAAGAATGGGCGGGGCCTCAAGGTGAATGCTGGTTTCTCCTACACTGAACGTTGGACAACGTGGCAACCACAAGGTTTCTTACCATGGGTAAGGAGGTGTTCTGATTTCTGCATCACACTCACCCCTGGGCAGTGATTGGAGATAATGTCTCGGTTCTGAGGCCTGAAAACTGAGGTAGGGAAGAGATGATGACCTAAGGCCATGGTGGGTCTTATGTGCTCAGTGTGCGGTCTGCTTTCCGGGTGTTGGTCAGGAGGTCCGGGCTCAGGTTGTGTCCGACAGTGCATTAGTGCCCAGGTTAGACTATATAATTTGGGTAAAGTCGATTGCTGTGGAGGTTATCCTCATTGAAGGTGCCTGGGCAGCTCATGAGGCAATAATTATTTTCTAGAGGGCATGCAGAGTGCTGCATTGTGGGTCCGGAATTGCCAAACTTGAGGGCTTCGTGGCCAGGAGTGTGAGGACGTAAGTCTGAGAAGACAAGCTAGACTTGGGTTTCAGGGCGAGGGCACAGCAGGTACGCCCTGCAGACTGAACCAATACTCATGCATCTGAAGTCAGGGCGAGGATCAGACGTTGGCTCAGGTTGGAGTTTCCGTGCATGATGGCCGCTTCATGAAGGGAGCAGAATCTCGAGGCCATTGAGGTTTTCCCACGTTGGGAGTTGTGGGATGCCCCCTTCAAGGATTCCTTCTGCGGGACAATTGAGACCTGTTGGACAGCTCCAGGACATCCCATATGGAATGACTCCAGAGCACCGTTTGAAGATGGATGCCTGGGAAGCCCGCCTCGCATTCCAATTGTCTCCTAGCAATAAGACAGTTTAGATCTGATGGCTCTGCGGGAGCAACCGGGGTGGCTGTGTTGAAATGGACTTTCCTGAGGATGGGTCCTAATGTGTTTTTGTGTCCATGAGGGCCTTTGAATGGGGCGGTGGCACCGGAACACTGAAGTACTCTCCTATGCTTTGGACATGGCTCCCATGCACAGGTTTCCTTGTGGAGACGAGATGAGATCTGATGGGTGCATGAGCAAAACCCCTATGCTCGTATTGGAATCAGGGTTTTGAGGAGACATGCTTGTAAATCAAGGCAATGGATCCTATTATGGCCTAGGGTCCTGTCTGATTCAATGTTCTCCTCTGGGGAAATCCATGTATGGTATGAGTGGAGGTAGATTATCAGCTGGTGTCAGACAGCCCTTGTTTGTTCCGGGCGACCTACACAATTGGGATGGCCTCAGGAACTTTCGAAGTTTCTCCTAATTTGTACGATTTTCGACAATGGAATGGGCAGAATTCCCATGGATTGGTAGGCACAGTCCTAATGTGTGGCTCCAGGGGCCCCAGCCTGGAGGGTGTGTGGCCCAGGACTTTGAGGACAGAAGTCTGAAAACACAAACTCAGCTTAGGTTTGGGGACGTAGGTATGGCAGGCCGGATCTACAAACCATGAGAAGAACTCTTCAGGATATGAAGAAAGTGCGAGTCTGAGGCGCTTGCTCAGATTTTTGTCTCTGGATTTGTATCAGCGATGGCACAATCTACAGACCTGAATCGAGATCTCGTGCATCTGAAGTCAGGCGAGGATCAGACGATCGTTCAAGTTGGTGTTTCTGTCCCTGATGGCCCCTTCACGAAGGGGGGGCATCACGAGGCCATGGGGGTTTTCCCACGATGGGATTTGTGAGAAGCTCCAAACTGCAAAGTGTCTTCTGCAGGACAATTGAGACCTGTTGTTTGGCTCCAGGCCAATGATTCTGAGCAGGGTTCTAAGGGTGCATGGCTGGGTAGCCCACCTCGCATTCCAATTGTCTCCTAGCAACAGGACAGTTTAGATCTGATGGCTCTGCGGGAGCAACCGGGGTGGCTGAGTTGAAATGGACTTTCCTGAGGATGGGACCTAATGTGTTTTTGTGTCCATGAGGGCCTTGGAATGGGGCGGTGGCACCGGGACCCTGAAGTACTCTCCTATGCTTTGGACATGGCTCCCATGCACAGGTTTCCTTGTGGAGACGAGATGAGTTCTGATGGGTGCCTCAGCAAAACCCCTATGCTCCTATTGGAATCAGGCTTTTGAGGAGACATGCGTGTAAACCAAGGCAATGGATCCTATTATGGCCTAGGGTCGTGTCTGGTTCAATCTTCTTCTCTGGGGACATCCATTTATGGTATGAGGGGAGGTAGATTATCAGCTGGTGTCAGACAGCCCTTGTTTGTTCCCAGCGACCTACACTATTGGGATGGCCTCAGGGACTTTGGAGGTTTCTCCTAATTTGTACGATTTTGGACAATGGAATGGGCAGATTCCCATGGATTGGTAGGCACAGTCCTAATGTGTGGCTCCAGGGGCCCCAGCCTGGAGGGTGTGTGGCCCAGGACTTTGAGGACAGAAGTCTGAAAACACAAACTCAGCTTAGGTTTGGGGACGTAGGTATGGCAGGCCCGATCTACAAACCATGAGAAGAACTCTTCAGGATATGAAGAAAGTGCGAGTCTGAGGCGCTTGCTCAGGTTTTTGTCTCTGGATTTTGTATCAGCGATGGCACAATCTACAGACCTGAATCGAGATCTCGTGCATCTGAAGTCAGGGCGAGGATCAGACGATCGCTCAAGTTGGTATTTCTGTCCCTGATGGCCCCTTCACGAAGGGGGGGCATCACAAGGCCATGGGTTTTTCCCACGATGGGATTTGTGAGAAGCTCCAAACTGCAAAGTGTCTTCTGCAGGACAATTGAGACCTGTTGTTTGGTCCAGGCCAATGATTCTGAGCAGGGTTCTAAGGATGCATGGCTGGGTAGCCCACCTTGCATTCCAATTGTCTCCTAGACACAAGACAGGTTAGATCGCTGGATCTGAGGGAGTAACCGAGGAGGCTGAGTTGAAATGGACTCTCCTATGGATTGGTCCTAATGTGCTTTTGTGCCGATGGAGACCTTGGAATGAAGCGGTGGCACTGGGGCCTTGAAGGGTTCTCCTAAACAGATGCTTTGACACAGCTCCAACGTGCAAGTTTCCCATGTGTAGATGAGATGTTTTCTGATGGGTAAGTCAAGAAACAGACATATGCTGGTTTTGAAATCCAGGCCTCTGAGGAGAGATGCCTGGAAACCAAAGCAATGGATCTGATTAGTGCCTAGGGGCCTGTTCTTTCCTTTTTACCTCTGGGGACATCTGTCTATGGGTGTGAGTACAGGTAGGTGCTCAGATGGGTTCAGATTGCCCCTATTTTACCTGGGAAGCCACCACTAATGAGATGGATCAGGGACTTTGGAGGTTTATCCTATTAGAAGGGATGTGTCCATTGGAATGGGCACACACAATTCCCTAGGAGAGGGCAAGTACAGTCCTCAGGTTTGGCTCCAGGGGCCTGAGCCTGTAGGTTGTGTAGGCCAGGGCTGTTTGGACAGTTGTCTGAAAACACAAACTTGGCTTATGTTTCAGGTCATAGGTATGGCAGGACTTATCTACAGACCATGAGGAGAACTTTTCGGGATTTGAGAAAAGGGCGAGTGTGAGGCTCTTGCTCAAGTTTTTGTCTCTGGATATCGTGTCACTCATGGTCGTGAAATTTCTGGGTGACTACATGGGAAATGGACGAGTCTTACTCCCTGGTGGTTTGGCCCAGTCCAAAGCGTTTGGGGTCACTCTGTGGGATGTAAGAAGTCCGTTTGCGCTTGCTCAGGCTTTTGTCTCTGGATTTTGTATCAACGATGGCCGTGGAATGTGGGGAGGCCGCATGGGCCATGGACGAATCTTCCTCTCTTGGATTTGACAGTCCCAATTGTTTTTCGTCAATCTGTGGGATGGGAGGTCTCCTTTCAGGTTTGTTACCTCAGGTGTCCCAACAAAGAGGAATTCCAAAGCATAGCCCTGGGGAAGAGTTAAGGGACAACACAAACTATGGTTAAAATTTGGGACCTATGGGCATGGCAGGCCCTATATGCTGTCTCTTCATCCAGCCACTGAGAGGCCTTACTTGAGGACTGGGCGCAGGATGAGGGTCACAATGTGTGTTTGTGACCAATGCGGCCCGCGAGTATGGGCGGGGCCTCATGGCCCACACTGGTTTCAACTACACTGAACTTTGGACAACATGCCAATCACAAGGTCTCTTGCCATGGGGAAGGAGTTCTGATTTCTGCATCATTTTCAACAATGGGCAGTGGATTGAGATAAGGTCTAGGTACTGAATTCTGAAAACCGCAGTTGGGAAGAGATGACGACCTAAGGCCATGGCAAGTCTGATATACTCAGTGTGCGGTCAGCTGCCTGGGTGTTGGTTAGGAGGTTCGGGCTCAGGTGGTTTCAGACAGTGCATTAGTGCCCAGTTTAGACTATATAATTTGGGTCCAGTAGAGTGCCGTGTAGGTTGATCCTCATTTCAGGTGCCCGGGCAGCTCATTAGGCTAGATATTTTTTTAGAGGACAGGGACAGTGCTGCATTGTGGATCCGGAATTGCCAAACATGAGGGCTTCTGGGCCTGGAGTGTGAGGACAGAAGTCTGAGAACAGAAGCAGGACTTGGGCTTCAGGCCGAGAGCAAGGCAGGTACCCCCTGCAGATCTGAACCAATATCTCATGCATCTAAAGTCACGGCGAGGATCAGATTTTGGGTCAGGTTGGAGTTTCTGTGCATGACTGCCCCTTCATGAACGGTGCGGAATCTCAAGGCCATGGACGTTTTCCCACGTTGGGAGTAGTGGGATGCCCCCTTCAAGGATTCCTTAGCGGGAAAATTGAGACCTGTTGGGCAGCTCCAGGACATCCCATATGGAATGACTCCAGAGCACTGTTCGAGGATGGATGCCAAAGAAGCCTGCCTCGCATTCCAATTGTCTCCTAGCAACAAGACAGTTGAGATCTGATGGCTCTGTGGGAGCAACCGGGGTGGCTGAGTTGAAATGGACTTTCCTGAGGATGGGGCATAATGTGTGTTAGTGTCCATGAGCACCTTGGAATGGGGCAGTGGCACCGGGACCCTGAAATATTCTCCTAAGCTTTTGACATAGCTCCCATGCACAAGAATCCTTGTGGAGACGAGATTTGTTCTGATGGGTGCCTCAGGAGACCCCCTATGCTGGTCTTGGAATCCAGGCTTTTGAAGAGACATGCCTTTAAACCAAAGCTATGGATCCGATTATGGCCAAGGGTTCTGTCTGGTTCCATCTTCTTTTCAGGGAACATCCATCTATGGTATGAGTGGAGGTAGATGCTTCGCTGGTGTCAGACCGCCCTTGGTTGTCCCGGGAGGCCTACACTATTGGGATGTCTTCGGGGAATTTGGAGGGTCCTTCTAATTTGTTCGATTTTGGACAATGGAATGGACAGAATTCCCATGGATTGGGTAGGCAGCGTACTATGTGTGGCTCCACGGGCCCCAGCCTGTAGGGTGTGCGGCCCAGGACTTTGAGGACAGAAGTCTGAACACACTAACTCAGCTTAGGTTTGGGGACATAGGTATGGCATACTCAATCTACAAACCATGAGAAGAACGCTTCAGGATTTGAAGAAGGAGAGGGTGGGCAGCGCGTCCTCAGGCTTTTGTTTCTAGATTTTGTATCAACGATGGCCGTGGAATGTGGGGAGGCCTTCTGGGCCTTGGACGAATCTTCCTCACCGTAGATCTATTCCGGTCCTAATTGTTTTCGTCAATCTGTGGGATGGGAGGTCTCCTTTCAGGTGTGTTACCTAGGTGTCCCAATCAAAGAGGAATTCCAAAGCAGAGCCCTGGGGAAGAGTGAAGGGACAACCCAAACTATGGTTAAAAATTGGGGCCTCTGGGCATGGCATGCCCAATATGCTGTCTCTTCATACAG
Organism: Mustela nivalis; assembly: GCF_964662115.1. NCBI lineage: Eukaryota > Metazoa > Chordata > Mammalia > Carnivora > Mustelidae > Mustela > Mustela nivalis. Next base: position 39,172 of record NW_028135714.1, on the reverse strand, counting down.
CCACTGAGAGGCCTTACTTATGGACTGGGCTCAGGCTGAGGGTCACAATGTGTGTTTGTGACCAATGTGGCCCGTGAGCATGGGCGGGGCCTCATGGGCCACACTGTTTTCAACTACACTAAATTTGGGACAACATGCCAATCACAAGGTCTCTTGCCATGGGGAAGGCGTTCTAATTTCTGCATCATTTTAAACCCTGGGCAGTGGTTGGAGATAAGGTCTAGGTTCTGAAGCCTGAAAACCGAAGTTGGGAAGAGATGACGACCTAAGGCCATGGCGGGTCTGATGTGCTTAGTGTTGGTCAGCTGCCTGGGTCTTGGTCAGGGGGTCGGGCTCAGGTTGTGTCAGACAGTGCATTAGTGCCCAGGTTAGACTATATAATTTGGGTACAGTCGAGTGCCGTGTAGGTTGATTCTCATTTGAGGTGCCTGGGCAGGTCATTAGGCACGATATTTTTTCTAGAGGGCAGGCAGACTGCTGCATTGTGGGTCCGGAATCGCCAAACGTGAGGGCTTCTTGGCCAGGAGTGTGAAGACAGAAGTCTGAGAACACAAGCTAGACTTGGGCTTCAGGCCGAGGGCAAGGCAAGTACCCCCTGCAGATATGAACCAATATCTCATTCATCTGAATTCACGGCGAGCATCAGACGTTGGCTCAGGTTGGAGATTCTGTGCATGACTGCCCCTTTATGATCGGAGCGGAATCTCAAGGCCATGGAGGTTTTCCCACGTTGGGAGTTGTGGGATGCCCCCTGCAAGTATTCCACATGCGTGACAATTGAGACCTGTTGGGCAGCTCCAGGACATCCCATATGGAATGCCTCCAGAGCACCGTTCGATGATGGATGCCAGGGAAGCTCGCCTCACATTTCAATTCTCTCCTAGCAACAAGACATTTGAGATCGGAAGGCTCTGTGGGAGCAACCGGGGTGGCTGCGTTGAAATGGACTTTTCCGAGGATGGGGCCTAATGTGTGTTTGTGTCCATGAGTTCCTTAAAATGGGGGGTGGCACCGACCCTGAAGTATTCTCCTACGCAATTGACATAGCTCCCATGCACAAGTTTCCTTGTGGAGACCAGATTTGTTCTGATGGGTGCCTCAGGAAAACCACTATGCTGGTATTGGAATACAGGCTTTTGAGGAGACATGCCTGTAAACCAAAGCAATGGAACCGATTATGGCCTAGGGTCCTGTCTGGTTCTATCTGCTTCTTTGGGTACATCCATCTATGGTATGAGTGGAGGTAGATGCTAGCTCGTGTCAGACCGCCGTTGTTTGTCCCGGGAGACCTCCACTATTGGGATGGCCTCCTGGATTTTGGAGGGATCTATTAATGTGTATGATTTTGAGCAATGGTATGGGCAAAATTCCCATGGATTAAGTAGGCACAGTCCTAATGTGTGGCTCCAAGGGCCCCAAACTGGAGGGTGTGTGGCCCAGGACTTTGAGTACAGAAGTCTGAAAACACAAACTCAGCTTAGGTTTGGGGACGTAGGTATGGCAGGCCCAATCTACAAACCATGAGAAGAACTATTCAGGATATGAAAAAAGAGCGAGAGAGGCACTTGCTCAGGCTTTTGTCTCCGGATTTTGTATCAAGGATGGCCGTGGAATGTGGGCAGGCCTCATAGGCCATGGACGAATCTTCCTCTCTGTGGATTTGGCACGGTCCCAATTGTTTTTCGTCAATCTGTGGGATTGGAGGTCTCCTTTCAGGTTTGTTACCTCAGGTGTCCCAACCAAAGAGGAATTCCAAAGCATAGCCCTGGGGAGAGTGAAGGGACAACCCAAACTATGGTTAAAAATTGGGGCCTAGCGGCATGTCAGCGCAATATACTGTCTCTTCATCCAGCCACTGAGTGGCCTTACTTGAGGACTGAGCTCAGGCTGAGGGTCACAATGTGTGTTTGTGACCAATGTGGCCCGCGAGCATGGGCGGGTCTCATGGGCCACACTGGTTTCAATTACACTGAACTTTGGACAACATGCCAATCACAAGGTCTCTTGCCATGGGGAAGGAGTTCTGATTTCTGCATCATTTTCAACCCTGGACAGTGGTTGGAGATAAGGTCTAGGTTCTGAATTCTGAAAACCGCAGTTGGGAAGATATGACGACCTAAGGCCATGGCGGGTCTGATGTGTTCAGTGTGCGGTCAGCTGCCTGGGTGTTGGTCAGGAGGTTAGGGCTCAGGTTGTGTCAGAAAGTGCATTAGTGCCCAGGTTAGACTGTATAATTTGGGTACAGTAGAGTGCCGTGTAGTTTTATCTTCATTAGAAGTGCCTGGGCAGCTCTTTAGGCAATATATTTTTTCAAGACGGCAGGCAGAGTGCTGCATTGTGGGTCCGGAATTGCCAAACTTGAGGGCTTCTGGACCAGGAATGTGAGGACAGAAGTCTGAGAACACAAGGTAGACTTGGGCTTCCGGCCAAGCGCACGGCAGGTACCCCCTGCATCTGAAACCAATATCTCATGCATCTGAAGTCACGGCGAGGATCAGACGTTGGCTCAGGTTGGAGTTTCTGTGCATGACTGCCCTTTCATGAACGGAGCAGAATCTCAAGGCCATGGAGGTTTCCCAAGTTGGGAGTTGCGGTTTGCCCCCTTCAGGGATTCCTTCTGCGGGACAATTGAGACCTGTTGGGCAGCTCCAGGACATTCCATATGGAATGACTCCAGACACTTTTCGAGGATGGATGCCAGGGAAGCCCGCTACGCATTCCAATTGTCTCCTAGCAACAAGGCAGTTGAAATCCGATGGCTCTGCGGGAGCAATCGGGGCGGCTGAGTTGAAATGGACTTTCCCGAGGATGGGGCCTAATGTGTGTTTGTGTCCATGAGGGCCTTGGAATGGGGCAGTGGCACCGGGACCTTGAAGTATTCTCCTAAGGTTTTGACATAGCTCCCATGCACAAGTTTCCTTGTGGAGACGAGATTTGTTCTGATGGGTGCCTCAGGAAACCCCCTATGCTGGTCTTGGAATCCAGGCTTTTGAGGAGACATGCCTGTAAACCAAAGCAATGGATCCGATTATGGCTTAGGTTCCTTTCTGGTTCCATCTCTTCTCTGGGGACATCCATCTATGGTATGAGTGGAGGTAGATGCTCAGCTCGTGTCAGACCGCCCTTGTTTATCCCGGGAGACCTAAACTAATGGGATGGCCTCGGGTACTTTGGAGGGCTCTCCTAATTTGTACGATTTTGGACAATGGAATGGGAAGAATTCTCATGGATTGGGTACGCATAGTCCTAACGTGTAGCTCCAGGGTCCCCAACCTCTAGGGTGTGTGGCCCAGGACATTGAGGACAGAAGTCTGAAAACACAAACTCAGCTTAGGTTTGGGGACGTAGGTATGGCCGGCCCAATCTACAAACCATGAGGAGAACTCTTCAGGATATGAAGAAAGAGCGAGTCTGAGGCGCTTGCTCAGGCTTTTGTCTCTGGATTTTGTATCAACGATGGCCGTGGAATGTGGGGAGGCCTCATGGGCCATGGACGAATCTTCCTCTCTATGTATTTGGCCCAGACCCAATTGTTTTTCGTCATTATGTGGGATAGGAGGTCTCCTTTCAGGTGTGTTCCCTCAGGTGTCCCAACCAAAGAGTTATTCCAAAGCAGAGCCCTGGGGAAGAGTGAAGGGACAACCCAAACTATGGTTAAAAATTGGGGCCTAGGGTCATGGCAGGCCCAATATGCTGTCACTTCATTCAGCCACTGAGAGGCCTTACTGAGGACTAGGCTCAGGCTGAGGGTCACAATGTGTGTTTGTGACCAATGTGGCCCGGGAGGATGGGCAAGGCCTCATGGGCCACACCGGTTTCAACTACACTGAAATTTGGACAACATGCCAATCACAAGCTCTCTTGCCATGGGGAAGGAGTTCTGATTTCTGCAACATTTTCAACACTGGGTAGTGGTTGGAAATAAGGTCTAGGTTCTGAAGCCTGAAAACCGCAGTTGGGAAGAGAGACAACCTAAGGCCATGGCGCATCTGACGTGCTCAATGTGCAGTCAGCTGTCTGGGTGTTGGTCAGGAGGTTCGGGCTCAGGTTGTGTCAGACAGTGCATTAGTGCCCTAGTTAGACTATATAATTTGGGTCCAGTCGAGTGCCGTGTAGGTTGATCCTCATTTGAGGTGCCTGGGCAGCTCATGAGGCAAGATATTTTTCTAGAGGGCATGCAGGGTGCTGCATTGTTATTCTGGAATTGCCAAATTTGAGGACTTTTGTGCCAGGAGTGTGAGGACAGAAGTTGAGAACACAAGCTAGACTTGGGCTTCAGGCCGAGGGCACAGCAGGAACCCCCGGCAGATCTGAACCAATATCTCATGCATCTGAAGTCACGGCGAGGATCAGACGTTGGCTCAGGTTGGAGTTTCTGTGCATGACTGCCCGTTCATGAATGGAGAGGAATCTCAAGGCCATGGAGGTTTTGCAACGTTGAAAGTTGTGGGATGCCCCCTTCAAGGATTCCTTCTGCGGGATAATTGAGACCTGTTGTGCAGTTCCAGGACATCCCATATGGAATGACTCCAGACCACCGATCGAGGATGGATGCCAGGGAAGCCCGCCTCGCATTCCAATTATCTCCTAGCAACAACACACTTGAGACCGGATGGTTCTGCGGGAGCAACCGGGGTGGCTGAGTTGAAATGTACTTTCCTGAGGATGGGGCCAAATGTTTTTGTGTCCATGAAAGCCTTGGAATTGTGCTGAGGCACCTGGGACCCTGAAGTATTCTACTACGCTTTTGACATAGCTCCCATGCACAGGTTTCCTTGTGGAGACCAGATTTGTTCTGATGGGTGCCTCAGGAAACCCCCTATGCAGGCAGTGGAATCCAGGCCTTTGAGGAGACATGCCTGTAAACCAAAGCAATGGATCCGATTATGGCCTAGGGCCCTGTCTGGTTAAATCTTCTTCTCTGGGAAATCCATCTGTTGTATGAGTGGAGGTAGAGGCTCAGCTGGTGTCAGACCGCCCTTGTTTGTCCCGGAGACCTCCACTATTGGGATGGCCTCGAGGAATTTGTACGGTTCTCCTAATTTGTACGATTTTGGACTATGGAATGGGCAGAATTCCCATGGATTGGGTAGGCACAGACCTAATGTGTGGCTCCAGGGGCCCCAGCAAGGAGGGTGTGTGGCCCAGGTATTTGAGGACAGAAGTCTGAAAACACAAACTCAGCTTAGGTTTGGGACGTAGGTATGGCAGGTCCAATCTACAAACCATGAGAAGAACTCTTCAGGATATGAAGAAAGTGCGACTCTGAGGCGCTTGCTCAGGCTTTTGTCTCTGGATTTTGTATCAACGATGGCCGTGGAATGTGGGGGGCCTCATGGGCCATGGACGAATCTTCCTCTCTGTGTATTTGGCCCTGTCCCAATTGTTTTTCGTCAATCTGTGTGATGGGAGGTCGTCTTGCAGGTTTGTTCCCTCAGGTGGCCCTACCAAAGAGTAATTCCAAAGCAGATCCCTGGGGAAGAGTGAAGGGACAACCCAAACTATGGTTAAAAATTGGCTCCTAGGGGCAGGGCAGGCACAATATTCTGTCTCTTCTTCCAGCCACTGAGAGGCCTTACTTGAGGACTGGGCTCAGGCTGAGGGTCACAATGTGTGTTTGTGACCAATGTGGCCTGCGAGCATGGGCGGGGCCGCATGGGCCACACTGGTTTCAACTACACTTAACTTTGGACAACATGCCAATCACAAGGTCTCTTGCCATGGGGAAGGCGTTCTGATTTCTGCATCATTCTCAATTCTGGGCAGTGGTTGGAGATAAGGTCTAGGTTCTGAAGCCTGAAAACCGCAGTTGGGAAGAGATGACGACCTAAGGCATGGCAGATCTGAGGTGCTCAGTGTGTGGTCAGCTGCCTGGTTGTTGGTCAGGAGTTTCGGGCTCAGGTTGTGTCAGACAGTGCATTAGTGCCCTGTTTAGACTATATAATTTGGGTACAGTCGAGTGCCGTGTAGGTTGATCCTAATTTGAGGTGGCTGGGGAGCTCATTAGGCAATATTTTTTTCTAGAATGCAGTCAGAGTGCAGCATTTTGGTTCCGGAATTTCTAAATTGAGCGCTTCTGGGCCAGGAGTGTGAGGACAGAAGTCTGAGAACACAAGATAGACTTGGGCTTCAGGCCGAGGTCACGACAGGTACCCCCTGCAGATCTGAACCAATATCTCATGCATCTAGAGTCAGGGCGAAGATCACACTTTGGCTCAGGTTGGAGTTTCTATGCATGACTTCCCCTTCATGAACGGAGCGGAATCTCAAGGCCATGGAGGCTTCCCACGTTGAAAGTTGTGGAATGCCCCCGTCAAGGATTCTTTTTGTGGGACAATTGAGACCTGGTGGGCAGCTCCAGGACATCCCATATGGAATGAATCCAGAGCACCGTTCGAGGATGGATGCCAGGGAAGCCTGCCTCGCATTCCAATTGTCTCCAAGCAAAAAGTCACTTGAGATTGGATGACTCTGCGGGAGCACCTTGGTGGCTGAGTTGAAATGGACTTTCCTGAGGATGGGGCCTAATGTGTGTTTCTGTCCATGAGGGCCTTGGAAAGGGGCGAAGGCACCGGGACCCTGAAGTATTCTCCTAAGCTTTTGACATAGCTCCCAGGCACAAGATTCTTGTGGAGACCAGATTTGTTCTGATGCGTGCCTCATGAAACCCCCTATGCTGGTCTTGGAATCCAGGCTTTTGAAGAGACATGCCTGTAAACCAAAGCAATGGATCTGATTATGGCCTAGGGTCCTGTCTGGTTCAATCTTCTTCTCTGGGGTCATCAATCTGTTGTATGAGTGGAGGTAGAGGCTCAGCTGGTGTAAGACCGCCCTCGTTTGTCCCTGAGACCTCCACTATCGGGATGGCCTCGAGGATTTTGGAGGGTTAATTAATTTATACGATTATGGACAATGGAATGGGCTGAATTCCCATGGAATAGGTAGGCACAGTCCTAATGTGTGGAGGTTGTGTGGCCCAGAACTTTGAGGACAGAAGTCTGAAAACACAAACTCAGCTTAGGTTTGGGTATGTAGGTATGGCAGGCTCAATCTACAAACCATGAGAAGAACTCATCAGGATATGAAGAAAGAGGGAGACTAAGGCACTTTTGTCTCTGAACCTAGACCTTATCTCCATATCCTGCACAGGGGGGTACCAGATGCACAAGTCAGAAGCCCTCCTTCTCCTTGGCAAAATTCTTTCTGCTGGCAGTGAGTCAAACCCTTAAGTGTAGGAGAAAACGGCATGGCCCATGAGGCAAACCCATGAGTGAGGGCCCCCTTGGGCTCAAACACACATTTTGACCCTCAGCGTGAGTACCTTATTCAAGTAACGCCTCTCAATGCCTGGACCAAGTGCCCGCATATGTGGCTTGCCATTCCCATAGGCACCCAGGACTAACTAGATGGTTTGTATTCCAGTTGACGGAACCCACTGTTGTGCTCTAGAGTCCCTATCCTGGGGGGTCCCCTGTGTCAGAAAACAGTACTCTTCCCTTCCCACAGAATGAACCCAAACACTTGGGAGCTTGGACAATCCCCCGAGAGGAAGGCTATTCCTCGGCCCCCGAGGCAACGCCTACCATGAACGGCCACTGTGAACGCAACACCCAGAGACAAAAGCCTGAGCGACTGCCTCCCACTTGCCCTCCTTTGATATCCAGAGGATCTCCCCTCACGGACTGGAGATCAGACCTGCCATTACCTTGGCCCCTAGCTGAGCCAAGTTTGCTTTTTCAGACATCTGTTCCCACAGCCCTGGCAAACACAGCCTCTAGGCTGGGTCCTCTGGAGCCATACCACAGGACCATGCCTGCTCTCTCCTGGGAAACTGTGTCCATTCCTTTGGCCACACACCTCCAGAATATGAGAAACCTCAAGGCCCCCGAGGACATCCCACTACTGGGAGCCTCCCTGGACACACAGGGGCTTTCGGACACAAGCTGAGCAGCTACCCCCACGAAGGGTTGCACACAGATGTCACCAGAGATAGAAGGTTGAGCCGGACAGGCCCTTAGGCCCTAATCTCAACTCTTGCTTTGGTTTCCAGGTGTCACTCCTCAGAGGCTTTGGTTCGAAGAACAGGATATGGGGCTTTCCTGAGGCACTGAACAGAACTCCTCTGGTCTCCACATGGGCAGCTTCCTTGTTGGAGCCGTGTCAAACACCTCAGGTTGGAGAATCCTTTAGAGTCCCTGAGCCACCTTCACATTCCAAGGTCTCCCAGGCCACCAACCCACAGTAGGACTCATCTTCAGGAGAGTCCATTTCAACTCTCCCCTCTGGGTAGCTCACCCAGGAGCCCGCAGATTGAGCCTGCCTAGTCCAGACTAACGAGTGGGAATATGAGGTGGAGTTCACCGGCATCCATGCTTAGACACCTGCTCTCGAGTCTTTCCGTTTGGGGCCGCCTGGAACCATCCACTAGGACTCGACTGTCATGCAGAAGCAAACCTTGAGGTTTGGAGTAGTTCACAAATCCCATCGTAGGCAAACCTCCCTGGCCTCATGAAGCCCCCAAACCCTTCAGGAAGTGGCCATGCTGGACAAAAACTCTAGCCTGAGGCACGTCTCGTAGTTGACATGACCTCAGTGCAGGAGATTTCGATTCAGCCTCTGCAGAGTGGGCCTGGCGTGCCTCGGTCTCAAACCTCCTGCTAGCTTGTGTTTTCAGACTTCCTTCCTCACACTCCTGGCAAACAAGCCCTCCGGACTAGGAACTCCAGAACCACAACCCAGCCCAGTGTTTGCCCAACGGAAGAAAAACGTTTCCCTGTGGAACCTCTCCAGAAAACCCAGATGAGGATCAACCTGCTCGGGCCTCGACGGTACCCGAACTGGATAGGCTGCTCTGGGCACTCATGCTCTGTCTGACACAGCCTGGAACCAGACGTCCAGACAGACAAGGAGACAGCAGGCCGCACACCCAGCACTTCGGACACATCAGGGTCTTATGCCGTCACCTCTTCCTAACCTTGGTTTTCAGTTATCTGAACCTAGATATTATATCAATTCTCCACACAGCTGGGTCGCAAGCACAAAACAGAACTCCTCCTTCCCCATGGCTGTCAAGCTTGCTCTTGGCATGGAGTCACACCTTCAGGGTGGGAGAAACCTTCATAGCCCCCGATGCCACGCCGAAACTTGAGTGCTGCTTGGGTACAAATTCACACTGTGACCATCAGCATGAGCCCCAAGTCAAAGAAAGGCCTGTCAGGGCCTGGATCAAGAGCCCGCATATGGGGCTTTCCAAGCCCCTATGCACCCAATCCTCACCAGTGTTTGAGTTTTCCAGTCGCCCCGCCAGTACCTGGGGCTCTGCTCTGGAATCCCTTTCTTGGAGAGACACATGAGACAGACAACACGACTCCAACCTTCCCACAAAATGTTCCCAAACTCTTGGGAGCTGGGACAAATCCCCAGAGATGGATACTCGTCCACAATCCCTGAGGCCACCCCTCCAATCGACGGCTATACAGGACACAACATCCGGAGTCAAAAGCCTGATGGAACGCCTCCCACTCGTCCTTGTTTCAGAGGCCCAGGAGCTCCCTCTCGGGCTGTATATCCGGCCTGCCATACCCTAGGCGCCACTCATAAGCTGAGTTTGTGTTTTCAGACTTCTGTGCCCACAGCCTGGACCCACACAACCTCCAGTATAGGGCCTCTAGAGCCAATGCGAAAGATTGTGCCTGCCCTCTCCAAGGAAAGTGTGACCAATCCACTACCACAATCCTACAGGTTAGGGAAATGCTCCAAGGCCCCTGAGGCCATCAATAGTGTAGGCCACCCTGGACTAAGAAGGGCTCTCTGACACCAGCGGAGCAACTATCTCCACTTAGACTCTCAGACAGTGTCCCCAGAGACAGAAGGTTGAAATGGACAGGCTCCCAGGCCCTAAGCTGAACCTTAGCTTTGGTTTCCATGTGTCCGTCCTCAGAGGACTGTTTTCGTAGACCAGCACACGGGGCTTTTCCGAGGCACCAAATCAAACCTCTCTCGTCTCCACATGGGAAGCCTTCTTACTGGGGATGTATCAAACCCTTCAGGTAGGAGAGTTCCGCAGGGCCACTGAACAACCAGCACATTTCAAGGTCTCCATGGACCCAAACGCACATTATGACGCATCCTCAGGAGAGGCCATTTCAACTCAGTTCCCTGGGTAGCGTGCCCCAGAGGCAGCAGATCAAACATATCTTGTCGCTAATGGCCAGTGGGAATGCGAGGCATGCTGTACAGGGATCCATCCTTCGAACCCTGCTCTCCAGTCCTTCCGTATGGTTTGTCCTGGAGCCATGCAACAGGACTCAAATGTCCCGCAGAAGGACCTTATTTTAGGGCAACCTCCAAACTCAGCGTGGGAAAACTTCCTGGGCCTCATGAGGCCCCCGCTTCATGAAGGTGCCATCATGGACACATACTCCAGCATCAGGCAACACTGATCCTCAGCCTGACATCAGATGCTGGAGATTTTGTTTTAACCTCTGCAGAGTGGGCCTTCTCTGCCCTTGGCTCCAATCCTCACCCTAGCTTGTGTTTTCAGACTTCCGTCCTCTCACACCTGGCCCACAAACCCTCACTACTGGGAATTCTGGGGCCACAATGAAGCACTCTGCCTGCCTCCCAGGAGAAAAACATTGTCTATGATGCTTCCCAGAAACCCCAAATGAGGATCAAACTGCTTGGCCCTCGGCAACACCCCAATTGCATAGGCTACCTTAAACACTGATGCTCTGTCGCAAATACCCTGAGCCCAGACCTTCCAACAGACACCGACACAGCTGGCTGCACACCCAGCACATTGGACCGCCACTGCATTAGGCCACCATCCATTCCCAACCTAGGTTTTCAGTCAACGAAGCTAGACCTTATCTCCAATCCCTGCACAGGGGGGGACCTGATGCACAAGTCAGTACCCCTCCTTCCCCATGGCAAGAAACCTTGCTGCTGGCAGTGAGTCAAACCATCAGTTTAGGAGAAAACGGCATGGCCCATGAGGCCACGCTCATGCGTGAAGGCCGCCTTGGGCACAAACACACATGGTGACCCTCAGCGTGAGTACCTTATTCAAGTAACGCCACTCAGTGACTGGACCAAGTGCCCGCATATGTGGCTTGCCTTGCCCATAGGCACCCAGGACTAACTAGATGGTGTGTATTCCAGTTGAGGGAACCCACTGCTGTGCTCTAGAGTCCCTCTCCTGGGGGGTCCCCTGTGGCAGAAAACAGTACTCTTCCCTTCCCTCAGAATGAACCCAAACACTTGGGATCTTCACAATTCCCCGAGAGGAAGGCTCTTCCTCGGCCCCTGAAGCAACCCCTACCCTGAACGGCCACTGTGAACGCAACACCCAGAGACAAAAGCCTGAGCGACTGCCTCCCACTTGCCCTCCTTTGATATCCAGAGGATCTCCCCTCACGGACTGGAGATCAGGCTTCCATTACGTTGGCCCCTAGCTGATCCAAGTTTGCTTTTTTCAGACATCTGTCCCAACAGCCCTGGCAAACACAGCCTCTAGGCTGGGTCCTCTGGAGCCATACCAAAGGACCGTGCCTGCTCTCTCCTGGGAAACTGTGTCCATTCCTTTGGCCACACACCTCCAGAATATGAGAAACCTCAAGGCCCCCGAGGACATCCCACTACTGGGAGCCTCGCTGGACACACAGGGGCATTCGGACACAATCTGAGCAGCTACCTCCACGAATGCATGCACACAGAGATAGAAGGTTGAGCCGGACAGGCCCTTAGGCCCTAATCTCAACTCTTGCTTTGGTTTCCAGGTGTCACTCCTCAGAGGCTTTGGTTCGAAGAACAGGATATGGGGCTTTCCTGAGGCACTGAACAGAACTCCTCTCGTCTCCACATGGGAAGCTTCCTTGTAGGAGCCGTGTCAAACACCCCAGGTTGGAGAATCCTGCAGAGCCCCTGAGCCACCTCCACATTCCAAGGTCTCCCAGGCCACCAACCCACAGTAGGACTCATCTTCAGGAGAGTCCATTTCAACTCTCCCCTCTCGGTAGCTCACCCAGGAGCCCGCAGATTGAGCATGCCTTGTCCTGACTAAGCAGTGGGAATATGAGGTGGCGTTCCCAGTCATCTATGCTTAGACATCTGCTCTCGAGTCTTTCCGTATGGGGCCTCCTGGAACCATCCAATAGGACTCGACTCTCGTGCAGAAGGAAACCTTGATGTTTGGAGTAGTTCACAAATCCCATCGTAGGCAAACCTCCCTGGCCTCATGAAGCACCCACACCCTTCCGGAAGAGGCCATGCTGGACAAAAACTCTAGCCTGAGGCACGTCTCATAGTTGACATGACCTCAGTGCAGGAGATCTCGATTCAGCCTCTGCAGAGTGGGCCTGCCGTGCCCTCGGTCCCAAACCTCACGCTAGCTTGTGTTTTCAGACTTCCTTCCTCACACTCCTGGCAAACAAGCCCTCCGGACTAGGAACTACAGAACCACAACCCAGCCCAGTGTCTGCCCAACTGAAGAAAAATGTTTCCCTGTAGGGCTCTCCAGAAAACCCAGATGAGGATCAACCTGCTCAGGCCTGGAGGGTACCCGAACTGGATAGGCTGCTCTGGGCACTCATGCTCTGTCTGACAAGCTTAAAGCCAGACGTCCAGACAGACAAGGAGACAGCTGGCCGCACACCCAGCACGTCGGATACGCCATGGTCTTATGCCGTTACCTCTTCCTGACCTTGGTTTTCAGATATCTGAACCTAGACATTATATCAATTTTCCACACAGCTGGGTATCGCAAGCACAAAACGGAACTCCTCCTTCCCCATGGCTGTCAAGCTTGCTCTTGGCATGGAGTCACACCTTCAGGGTGGGAGAAATCTTCATGGCCACTGATGCCACGCCCAAACTTGAGTGCTGCTTGGGCACAAATTCACACTGTGACCCTCAGCATGAGCCCCATGTCAAAGAAAGGCCTGTCAGGGCCTGGACCAAGAGCCCGCATATGGGCCTTGCCAAGCCCCTATGCATTCAATCCTCACCAGGGTTTGAGTTTTCCAGTCGCCCCGCCTGTACCTGGGGCTCTGCTCTGGAATCCCTTTCTTAGAGAGACACATGAGCCAGACAACACGACTCCACCCTTCCCACAAAATGACCCCAAACTCTTGGGAGCTGGGACAAATCCCCAGAGAGGGATACTCGTCCACAGTCCCTGAGGCCACCCATCCAGTCCCCGGCTATCCCGGACACAACATCCAGAGACAAAAGCCTGAAGGAACGCTTCCCACTCGCCCTTGTTTCAGAGGCCCAGGAGCTCACTCTCGGGCTGTACATCCGGCCTGCCATACCCTAGGCACCACGCATAAGCTGAGTTTGTGTTTTCAAACTTCTGTGCCCACAGCCTGGACCCACACAACCTCAGGGCTAGGGCTTATGGAGCCACAGCGAAAGATAGTGCCTGCCCTCTCCAAGGAAAGTGTGCCCAATCCATTGACCACAACCCTACATGTTAGGGAAAAGCACCAAGGCCCCTGAGGCCATCAATAGTGAAGGCCACCCTGGACTAAGAGGGGCTCTCTGACACCAGCGAAGCAACTATCTCCACTTAGACTCTCAGACAGTGTCCCCAGAGACAGAAGGTTGAAATGGACAGGCCCCCAGGCCCTAATCTGAACCTTAGCTTTGGTTTCCATGTGTCCGTCCTCAGAGGACTGATTTCGTAGACCAGCACACGGGGCTTTTCTGAGACACCAAACCAAACCTCTCTCGTCTACACATTGGGAGATTTCTTGCTGGGGATGTATCAAACCCTTCAGGTAGGAGAGTTCCGCAGGGCCACTGAACAACCAGCACATTCCAAGGTCTCCATGGACCCAAACGCACATTATGACGCATCCTCAGGAGAGGCCATTTCAACTCAGTTCCCTGGGTAGCGTGCCCCAGAGGCAGCAGATCAAACATATCTTGTGGCTAATGGCCAATGGGAATACGAGGCATGCTGTACAGGGATCCATCCTTCGAACCCTGCTCTCTAGTCCTTCCGTATGGTATTTCCTGGAGCCATGCTACAGGATTCGAATGTCCCGCAGAAGGAAACCTTGTGGCTTGGGGCAACCTCCAAACTCAGCATGGGAAAACTTCCTTGGCCTCATGAGGCCCAAGCTTCATGAAGGTGCCATCATGGACACATACTCCTGCCTCAGCCAACGTCTGATACTCAGCCTGACTTCAGATGCAGGAGATTTTGATTCAGCCTCTGCAGAGTGGGCCTGCTCTGCCCTTGGCTCCAATCCTCACCCTAGCTTGTGTTTTCAGACTTCCGTCCTCTCACTCCTGGCCCACAAACCCTCCCTACTGGGAATTTGGGGCCACAATGAAGCACTCTGCCTGCCTCCCAGGAGAAAAAGATTGTCTATGGTGCTGCCCAGAAACCCCAAATGAGGATCAAACTGCTTGGCCCTCGGAACACCCCAATTGCATAGGCTACCTTAAACACTGATGCTCTGTCGCAAATAGCCTGAGCCCAGACCTTCCAACAGACACCGACACAGCTGGCTGCACACCCAGCACATTGGACCCGCCTCTGCCTTAGGCCACCATCCATTCCCAACCTGGGTTTTCAGTCAACGGAACCTAGACCTTATCTCCAATCCCTGCACAGGGGGGATCCTGATGCACAAGTCAGTACCCCTCCATCGCCATGGCAAGAAACCTTGCTGCTGGCAGTGAGTCAAACCTTCAGTGTAGGAGAAAACGGCATGGCCCATGAGGCCACGCTCATGCGTGAGGGCCGCCTTGGGCACAAACACACATGGTGACCCTCAGCGTGAGTACCTTATTCAAGTAACGCCTCTCAGTGACTGGACCAAGTGCCCGCATATGTGGCTTGCCTTGCCCATAGGCACCCAGGACTAACTAGATGGTGTGCATTCCATTTAAGGGAACCCACTGCTGTGCTCTAGAGTCCCTCTCCTGGGGGGTCCCCTGTGGCAGAAAACAGTACTCTTCCCTTCCCACAGAATGAATACAAACACTTGGGAGCTTGGACAATCCCACGAGAGGAAGGCTCATCCTCGGCCCCTGAAGCAACCCCTACCCTGAACGGCCACTGTGAACGCAACACCCAGAGACAAAAGCCTGAGCGACTGCCTCCCACTTGCCCTCCTTTGATATCCAGAGGATCTCCCCTCACGGACTGGAGATCAGGCCTGCCATTACCTTGACCCCTAGCTGATCCAAGTTTGCTTTTTCAGACATCTGTCCCCACAGCCCTGGCAAACACAGCCTCTAGGCTGGGTCCACAGGAGCCATACCACAGGACCGTGCCTGCTCTCTCCTGGGAAACTGTGTCCATTCCTTTGGCCACACACCTCCAGAATATGAGAAACCTCAAGGCCCCCGAGGACATCCCACTACTGGGTGCCTCCCTGGACACACAGGGGCATTGCGACACAAGCTGAGCAGCTACCTCCATGAAGGCATGCACACAGATGTCAACAGAGATAGAAGGTTGAGACGGACAGGCCCTTAGGTCCTAATCTCAACTCTTGCTTTGGTTCCAGGTGTCACTCTTCAGAGGTCTTGGTTCGAAGAACAGGATATGGTGCTTTCCTGAGGCACTGAACAGAACTCCTCTCGTCTCCACATGGGAAGCTTCCTTGTAGGAGCCGTGTCAAACACCCCAGGTTGGAGAATCCTGCAAAGTCCCTGAGCCACCTCCACATTCCAAGGTCTCCAAGGCCACCAAACCACAGTAGGCCTCATCTTCAGGAGAGTCCATTTCAACTCTCCCCTCTGGGTAGTTCACCCAGGAGCCCGCAGATTGAGCCTGCCTTGTCCTGACAAGAGTGGGAATATGAAATGTCTTTCCCAGGCGTCCATACTTTGACATCTGCTCTCGAGTCTTTCCGTATGGGGCCTCCTGGAACCATCCAATAGGACTCGACTGTCGTGCAGAAGGAAACCTTGAGGTTTGGAGTAGTTCACAAATCCAATCGTAGGCAAACCTACCTGGCCTCATGAAGCACCCACACCCTTCCGGAAGAGGCCCTGCTGGACTAAAACTCTAGCCTGAGGCACGTCTCATAGTTGACATGACGTCAGTGCAGGAGATCTCGATTCAGCCTCTGCAGAGTGGGCCTGCCGTGCCCTCGGTCCCAAACCTCACGCTAGCTTGTGTTTTCAGACTTCCTTCCTCACACTCCTGGCAAACAAGCCCTCCGGACTAGGAACTCCAGAACCACAACCCAGCCCAGTGTCTGCCCAACGGAAGAAATACGTTTCCCTGTGGGGCTCTCCAGAAAATCCAGATGAGGATCAACCTGCTCGGGCCTGGACTGTACCCAACTGGATAGGCTGCTCTGGGCACTCATGCTCTGTCTGACACAGCCTGAAGCCAGACGTCCAGACAGACAAGGAGACAGCTGGCCGCACACCCAGCACTTCGGACACGCCATGGTCTTATGCCGTCACCTCTTCCTAACCTTGGTTTTCAGATATCTGAACGTAGACATTATATCAATTCTCCACACAGATGAGTATCGCAAGCACAAAACAGAACTCCTCCTTCCCCATTGCTGGAAAGCTTGCTCTTGGCATGGAGTCACACCTTCAGGGTGGGAGAAACCTCATGGCCCCTGATACCACACCCAAACTTGAGTGCTGCTTGGGCACAAATTCACACTGTGACCCTCAGCATGAGCCCCATGTCAAAGAAAGGCCTGTCAGGGCCTGGACCAAGAGCCCGCATATGGGCCTTGCCAAGCCCCTATGTACCCAATCCTCTCTAGGGTTTGAGTTTTCCAGTCGCCCCGTCCGTACCAGGGGCTCTGCTCTGGAATCCCTTTCTTGGAGAGACACATGAGCCAGACAACACGACTCCACCCTTCCCACAAAATGACCCCAAACTCTTGGGAGTTGGGACAAATCGCCAGAGAGGGATACTCGTCCACAGTTCCTGAGGTCACCCCTCCAATCCACGGCTATCTGGGACACAACATCCAGAGACAAAAGCCTGCAGGAACGCCTCCCACTCGCCCTTGTTTCTGAGGCCCAGGAGCTCCCTCATGGGCTGTTCATCCGGCCTGCCATACCCTAGGCACCACGCATAAGCTGAGTTTGTGTTTTCAAACTTCTGTGCCCACAGCCTGGACCCACACAACCTCAGGGCTAGGGCTTATGGAGCCACAGCGAAAGATAGTGCCTGCCCTCTCCAAGGAAAGTGTGCCCAATCCATTGACCACAACCCTACATGTTAGGGAAAAGCACCAAGGCCCCTGAGGCCATCAATAGTGAAGGCCACCCTGGACTAAGAGGGGCTCTCTGACACCAGCGAAGCAACTATCTCCACTTAGACTCTCAGACAGTGTCCCCAGAGACAGAAGGTTGAAATGGACAGGCCCCCAGGCCCTAATCTGAACCTTAGCTTTGGTTTCCATGTGTCCTTCCTCAGAGGACTGTTTTCGTAGACCAGCATTCGGGGCTTTTCTGAGGCACCAAACCAAACCTCTCTCGTCTCCACATGGGGAGCTTTCTTGCTGGGGATGTATGAAACCCTTCAGGTAGGAGAGTTCCAGAGGGCCACTGATCAACCAGCACATTCCAAGGTCTCCATGGACCCAAACGCACATTATGACGCATCCTCAGGAGAGGCCATTTCAACTCAGTTCCCTGGGTAGCGTGCCCCAGAGGCAGCAGATCAAACATATCTTGTGGCTAATGGCCAATGGGAATACGAGGCATGCTGTACAGGGATCCATCCTTCGAACCCTGCTCTCCAGTCCTTCCGTATGTTTATGTCCTGGAGCCATGCAACATGACTCGAATGTCCCGCAGAAGGAAACCTTGTGGTTTGGGGCAACCTCCAAACTCAGCTTGGGAAAACTTCCTTGGCCTCATGAGGCCCCCGCTTCATGAAGGTGCCATCATGGACACATACTCCTGCCTCAGCCAACACTGATCCTCAGCCTGACTTCAGATGCTGGAGATTTTGATTCAGCCTCTGCAGACTGGGCCTTCTCTGCCCTTGGCTCCAAACCTCACCCTAGCTTGTGTTTTCAGACTTTCATCCTCTCACTTCTGGCCCCAAAACCCTCCCTCCTGGGAATTCTGGGGCCACAATGAAGCACTCTGCCTGCCTCCCAGGAGAACAACATTGTTTATGGTGCTGCCCAGAAACCTCAAATGAGGATCAAACTGCTTGGCGTTCGGCAACACCCCAATTGCATAGGCTACCTTAAACACTGATGCTCTGTCGTAAATAGCCTGAGCCCAGACCTTCCAACAGACACCGACACAGCTGGCTGCACACCCAGCACATTGGACCCGCCACTGCCTTAGGCCACCATCCATTCCCAACCTGGGTTTTCAGTCAAGGGAACCTAGACCTTATCTCCAATCCCTGCACAGGGCGGAACCTGATGCACAAGTCAGAACCGCTCCTTCCCCATAGCAAGAAACCTTGCTGCTGGCAGTGAGGCAAACCTTCAGTGTAGGAGAAAACGGCATGGCCCATGAGGCCACGCCCATGCGTGAGGGCCGCCTTGGGCACAAACACACATGGTGACCCTCAGCGTGAGTACCTTATTCAAGTAACGCCTCTCAGTGACTGGACCAAGTGCCCGCATATGTGGCTTGCCTTGCCCATAGGCACCCAGGACTAACTAGATGGTGTGTATTCCATTTAAGGGAACCCACTGCTGTGCTCTAGAGTCCCTCTCCTGGGGGGTCCCCTGTGGCAGAAAACAGTACTCTTCCCTTCCCACAGAATGAATACAAACACTTGGGAGCTTGGACAATCCCACGAGAGGAAGGCTCTTCCTCGGCCCCTGAAGCAACCCCTACCCTGAACGGCCACTGTGAACGCAACACCCAGAGACAAAAGCCTGAGCGACTGCCTCCCACTTGCCCTCCTTTGATATCCAGAGGATCTCCCCTCACGGACTGGAGATCAGGCCTGCCATTACATTGGCCCCTAGCTGAGCCAAGTTTGCTTTTTCAGACATCTGTCCCCACAGCCCTGGCAAACACAGCCTCTAGGCTGTGTCCTCTGGAGCCATACCACAGGACCGTGCCTGCTCTCTCCTGGGAAACTGTGTCCATTCCTTTGGCCACACACCTCCAGAATATGAGAAACCTCAAGGCCCCCGAGGACATCCCACTACTGGGAGCCTCCCTGGACACACAGGGGCATTCGGACCCAAGCTGAGCAGCTACCACCACGAAGGCATGCACACAGATGTCAACAGAGATAGAAGGTTGTGCCGGACAGGCCCTTATAACCTAATCTCAACTCTTGCTTTGGTTTCCAGGTGTCACTCCTCAGAGGCTTTGGTTCGAAGTACAGGATATGGGGCTTTCCTGAGGCACTGAACAGAACTCAATGCAATGGATCCGATTAGTACCTAGGGGCCTGTTCGTTTCTTTTTACCTCTGGGGACATGAGTCTATGGGTCTGAGTTTAGGTAGGTGCTCAGATGGTGTCAGATTGCCCCTATTTTCCTGGGAAGCCACAACTATTGGGTTGGGCTCAGTGCCTTTGGATGTTTATGCTATTAGTAGGTTTGTGGCCATTGGAATGGGCACATTCAATTCCCTTGGAGAGGGCAAGTACTGTCCTCAGGGTTGGCTTCAGGGGCTTGAGCCTGTAGGGTGTGTAGGCCAGAGCTGTTTGGACAGTTGTCTGAAAACACAAACTCGGCTTATGTTTTGGGTCATAGATATGGCAGGACCGATCTACAGACCATGAGGAGAACTCTTCGGGATATGAAAAAAGGTCGAGTGTGAGGCTCTTGCTCAAGTTTTTGTGTCTGGATATCGTGACACTCGTGGTCCTTAAATTTCCGGGTGACTTCATTGGAAACAGACGAGTCTTACTCTCTGGTGGTTCGGCCCTTTCCAAAGAGTTTGGGGTCATTCTGGGGATGGAAGAAGTCCGTTTTTGTTGTTGTTGTTGATTTTTTTCGTTTTGTTTTACAACCTCAGATGTCCGACCAAATGAGGGATTCCAGAGTAGAGCCCTGGGGAGGGGCGACTGGGCAACCAGAAACCTGGTTAAAAATTGGGTCCGAGGGACATGTCATGCCCATTATGACATCTAATGGTCCAGCCACTGAGAGGACTTACTAGAGGACAGGACTCACGCTGAGGTCACAATCCGTGTTTATGCTCTCGTCGCACTCAAGAATGGGCGGTGCCTCAGGGTGAATGCTGTTTTCTCCTACACTGAAAGTTGGACAACATGCCAACCCCAAGGTTTCTTGCCATGGGTCAGGAAGAGTTCTGATTTCTGCATTACAGTCACCCCTGGGCAGTGATTGGAGATAAGTTCTAGGTTCTGAAGCATGAAAACTGAGGTAGGGAAGAGATGATGAACTAAGGTCATGGCGGGTCTGATGTGCTCAGTGTGCGGTCAGTTGTCTGGATGTTTGTCAGGAGGTCCGGGCTCAGATTGTGTCAGACAGTGCATTAGTGCCCAGGTTAGACTATATAATTTGGGTACATGCGAGTGCCGTGTAGGTTGATCCTCATTTAAGCTGCCTGTGCAGCTCATGAGGCAATATATTTTTTCTAGAGGGCAGGCAGAGTGCTTCATTGTCGGTCCGGGACTGCCAAACTTGAGGGCTTCGGGGACAGGAGAGTGAGGACGGAAGTCTGAGAACACAAGCTAGACTTCGGATTCAGGGTGAGGGAACGGCAGGTACCCCCTGCAGATCTGAACCAATATCTCATGCATCTGAAGTCAGGGCGAGGATCAGACCTTGGCTCAGGTTGGAGTTTCTGTGCATAACGGCCCCTTCTTGAAGGGAGCGGAATCTCGAGGCCATGGAGGTTTTCCACGTTGGGAGATGAGGGATGCCCCCTTCAAGGATTCCTTCTGCGGGACAATTGAGACCTGTTGGACAGCTCCAGGACATCCAATAGGGAATGACTCCAGAGCACTGTTTGAGGATGGATGCCTGGGAAGTGCGCCTCGCATTCCAATTGTCTCCGAGCAACAAGAAAGTTTAGATCCGATGGATCTGCGAGAGCAACCAGGGTGGCAGAGTTGAAATGGTCTTTCCTGAGGATGGGGCCTAATATGTCTTTGTGTCCATGAGGGCCTTGGAATGGGGCGGTGGCACCGGCACCCTGAAGTATTCTCCTAAGCTTAGACATAGCTCCCATGCACAAGTTTCCTTGTGGAGACAAGATTTGTTCTGATGGGTGCCTCAGGAAATCCCCTCTGCTGGTATTTGCATCCAGGCTTTTAAGGAGACATGCCTGTAAACCAAAGCAATGGATCCGATAATGGCCTCGGGTCCTGTCTGTTTCAATCTTCTTCTCTGGGGACTTCGATCTATGGTATGAGTGGAGGTAGATGCTCAGCTGGTATCAACCGCCCTTTTTTGTCCCGGGCGACTTACACTATTGCGATGGCCTCAGGGACTTTGGAGGGTTCTCCTAATTTGTAAAATTTTTGACAATGGAATGGGCAGAATTCCCATGGATTGGGTGCGCACAGTCCTAATGTGTGGCTTCAGGTGTTCCACCCTGGAGGGAGTGTGGCCCAGGACTTTGAGGACAGAAGTATGAAAACACAAACTCAGCTTAGGTTTCGGGACGTAGGCATGGCACGCCCGATCTACAAACCAGGAGAAGAACTCTTCAGGATATGAAGAATGAGCGAGTCTGAGTCGCTTGCTCAGGCTTTTGTCTCTGGATTTTGTATCGGCGATGGCCGTGGAATGTTGGGGAGGGCTCATGAGCCATGGACGAATCTTCCTCTCTTTGGATTGACACGATCCCAGTAGTTTTATGTCAATCTGTGAAATGGGAGGACTCCTTTCAGGTTTGTTACCTCAGGTGTCCCACCAAAAGAGGAATTCCAAAGCAGAGCCCTGGGGAAGAGTGAAGCGACAACCCGAACTATGGTTAAAAATTGGGGTTAGGGGCTTGGCATGCCCAATATGCTGTCTCTTCATCCAGCCACTGAGAGGCCTTACCTGAGGACTGGGCTCAGGCTGAGGGTCACAATGTGTGTCTGTGACCAATGTGGCCTGCAAGCATGGGTGGGTCTCATGGGCAACACTGGTTTCAACTACACTGAACGTTGGACAACATGCCAACCACAAGGTTTCTTGCCATGGGGAAAGAGTTCTGATTTCTGCATCATTTTCAAACCAGGGCAGTGATTGGAGAACAGGCCTAGGTTCTGAAGCCTGGAAACCGAGGTTGAGAAGAGATGACGACCTAAGGCCATGGCAGGTCCGATGTGCTCAGTGTGCGGCCAGCTGTCTGGGTGGGGCCAGGAGGTCCAGACTCAGGCTGGGTCTAATGGGCAATAGTGCCCAGCTCAGCCTATATATTTGGGGTACAGCCGAATGGCGTGAAGGTTGATCCTCATTTGGGGTTTCTGGGTAGCCCCAGAGGGCAATGTTTTTCTTCTGGAGGGCAGGCAGAGTGCGGCATTGTAGTTCTGGATTGCCAAACGGAAAATCTTGTGGGCCAGTAGTCTGAGAACGGAAGTCTGAGAAGCCAAGCTAGGCCTAGGTTTCTGGGTGAGGATATGGCAGGCACAATCTACAGACCTGAATCGAGATCTCGTGCATCTGAATTCAGGGCAAGGATCAGAAGATCGCTCAGGTTGGACTTTCTGTCCCAGATGGCCCCTTCTTGAAGGGGGGTTGGATCACGAGGCCATGGGGGTTTTCCCACGATGGGAGTTGTGAGAAGCTCCAAACTGCCAAGATTCTTCTGCAGGACAATGGAGACCTGTTGGTTGGCTCCAGGCCAATGATTCCGAGCAGGGTTCTAAGGATGGATGGCTGGGTAGCCCACCTAGCATTCCAAATGTCTCCAAGCACCAAGACAGGTTAGATCTGCTGGATGTGGTGGAGCAACCGAGGAGGCTGAGTTGAAATGGACTCTTCCTGTGGATGTGTCCTAATATGTTTTTGTGTCAATGGAGTCCTTGGAATGTAGCGGTGGCACTGGGGCCCTGAAGGGTTCTCCTAAACAGAGGCTTTGACACAGCTTCAACGTGCATGTTTCCCACGTGTAGATGAGATTTGTTCTGATGGGTGAGTCAAGAAACAGCCATAGGCTGGTGTTGAAATCCAGGCCTCTGAGGAGAGATGCCTGGAAACCAAAGCAATGGATCCGATTAGTGCCTAGGGGCCTGTTCGTTCCTTTTTACCCCTGGGGACATCAGTCTACGGGTCTGAGTGCAGGTAGGTGCTCAGATGGGCTCAGATTGCCCCTGTTTGTCCTGGGAGCCACAACTTTTGGGATGGCCGCAGGGACTTTGGAGGTTTATCCTATTAGTAGGGCTGTGGCCATTGGAATGGGCACATTCAATTCCCTTGGAGAGGGCAAGTACTGTCCTCAGGGTTGGCTTCAGGGGCTTGAGCCTGTAGGGTGTGTAGGCCAGAGCTTTTGGACAGTTGTCTGAAAACACAAACTCGGCTTATGTTTCGGGTCATAGATATGGCAGGACTGATCTACAGACCATGAGGAGAACTCTTCGGGATATGAAAAAAGGGCGAGTGTGAGGTTCTTGCTCAAGTTTTTGTGTCTGGATATCGTGACACTCGTGGTCCTTAAATTTCCGGGTGACTTCATTGGAAACGGACGAGTCTTACTCTCTGGGGGTTCGGCCCTTTCCAAAGAGTTTGGGGTCATTTTGGGGATAAAAGAAGTCCGTTTTTGTTGTTGTTGTTGATTTTTTTCGTTTTGTTTTACAACCTCAGATGTCCCACCAAATGAGGGTTTCCTCATTTGGTAGAGTAGAGTAGAGCCCTGGGGAGGGGCGACTGGGCAACCAGAAACCTGGTTAAAAATTGGGGCCAAGGGACATGTCATGCCCATTATGACATCTAATGGTCCAGCCACTGAGAGGACTTACTAAAGGACAGGACTCACGCTGAGGTCACAATCCGTGTTTATGCTCTCGTCGCTCAGGAATGGGCGGTGCCTCAGGGTGAATGCTGTTTTCTCCTACACTAAACGTTAGACAACATGCCAACCTCAAGGTTTCTTGCCATTGGTCAGGAAGAGTTCTGATTTCTGCATTACAGTCACCCCTGGGCAGTGATTGGAGATAAGGTCTATGTTCTGAAGCATGAAAATTGAGGTAGGGAAGAGATGATGAACTAATGTCATGGCGGGTCTGATGTGCTCAGTGTGCGGTCAGCTGTCTGGGTGTTTGTCAGGAGGTCCGGGCTCAGATTGTGTCAGAGAGTGCATTAGTGCCCAGGTTAGACTATATAATTTGGGTACATTCGAGTGCCGTGTAGGTTGATCCTCATTTAAGCTGCATGGGCAGCTCATTAGGCAATCTATTTTTTCTAGAAGGCAGGCAGAGTGCTTCATTGTCAGTCCGGGACTGCCAAACTTGAGGGCACGGGGCCAGGAGAGTGAGGACGGAAGTCTGAGAACACAAGCTAGACTTCGGATTCAGGGTGAGGGCACGGCAGGTACCCCCTGAAGGTCTGAAGCAATATCTCATGCATCTGAAGTCAGGGCGAGGATCAGACGTTGGCTCAGGTTGGAGTTTCTGTGCATGACGGCCCCTTCTTGAAGGGAGCGGAATCTCGAGGCCATGGAGGTTTTCCACGTTGGGAGATATGGGATGCCCCCTTCAAGGATTCCTTCTGCGGGACAATTGAGACCTGTTGGACAGCTCCAGGACATCCAATAGGGAATGACTCCAGAGCACCGTTCGAGGATGGATGCCTGGGAAGTGCGCCTCGCATTCCAATTGTCGCTTAGCAACAAGACAGTTTAGATCCGATGGATCAGCGAGAGCAACCGGGGTGGCTGAGTGGAAATGGTCTTTCCTGAGGATGGGGCCTAATATGTGTTTGTGTCCATGAGGGCCTTGGAATGGGGCGGTGGCACCGGCACCCTGAAGTATTCTCCTAAGCTTAGACATAGCTCCCATGCACAAGTTTCCTTGTGGAGACAAGATTTGTTCTGATGGGTGCCTCAGGAAATCCCCTCTGCTGGTATTTGAATCCAGGCTTTTAAGGAGACATGCCTGTAAACCAAAGCAATGGATCCGATAATGGCCTCGGGTCCTGTCTGTTTCAATCTTCTTCTCTGGGGACTTCGATCTATGGTATGAGTGGAGGTAGATGCTCAGCTGGTATCAACCGCCCTTTTTTGTCCCGGGCGACTTACACTATTGCGATGGCCTCAGGGACTTTGGAGGGTTCTCCTAATTTGTAAAATTTTTGACAATGGAATGGGCAGAATTCCCATGGATTGGGTGCGCACAGTCCTAATGTGTGGCTTCAGGTGTTCCACCCTGGAGGGAGTGTGGCCCAGGACTTTGAGGACAGAAGTATGAAAACACAAACTCAGCTTAGGTTTCGGGACGTAGGCATGGCACGCCCGATCTACAAACCAGGAGAAGAACTCTTCAGGATATGAAGAATGAGCGAGTCTGAGTCGCTTGCTCAGGCTTTTGTCTCTGGATTTTGTATCGGCGATGGCCGTGGAATGTTGGGGAGGGCTCATGAGCCATGGACGAATCTTCCTCTCTGTGGATTGGCACGATCCCAAGAGTTTTATGTCAATCTGTGAAATGGGAGGACTCCTTTCAGGTTTGTTACCTCAGGTGTCCCACCAAAAGAGGAATTCCAAAGCAGAGCCCTGGGGAAGAGTGAAGCGACAACCCGAACTATGGTTAAAAATTGGGGTTAGGGGCTTGGCATGCCCAATATGCTGTCTCTTCATCCAGCCACTGAGAGGCCTTACCTGAGGACTGGGCTCAGGCTGAGGGTCACAATGTGTGTCTGTGACCAATGTGGCCTGCAAGCATGGGTGGGTCTCATGGGCAACACTGGTTTCAACTACACTGAACGTTGGACAACATGCCAACCACAAGGTTTCTTGCCATGGGGAAAGAGTTCTGATTTCTGCATCATTTTCAAACCAGGGCAGTGATTGGAGAACAGGCCTAGGTTCTGAAGCCTGGAAACCGAGGTTGAGAAGAGATGACGACCTAAGGCCATGGCAGGTCCGATGTGCTCAGTGTGCGGCCAGCTGTCTGGGTGGGGCCAGGAGGTCCAGGCTCAGGCTGGGTCTAATGGGCAATAGTGCCCAGCTCAGCCTATATATTTGGGGTACAGCCGAATGGCGTGAAGGTTGATCCTCATTTGGGGTTTCTGGGTAGCCCCAGAGGGCAATGTTTTTCTTCTGGAGGGCAGGCAGAGTGCGGCATTGTAGTTCTGGATTGCCAAACGGAAGGTCTTGTGGGCCAGTAGTCTGAGAACGGAAGTCTGAGAAGCCAAGCTAGGCCTAGGTTTCTGGGTGAGGATATGGCAGGCACAATCTACAGACCTGAATCGAGATCTCGTGCATCTGAATTCAGGGCAAGGATCAGAAGATGGCTCAGGTTGGACTTTCTGTCCCAGATGGCCCCTTCTTGAAGGGGGGGTGGATCACGAGGCCATGGGGTTTTTTCCACGATGGGAGTTGTGAGAAGCTCCAAACTGCCAAGGTTCTTCTGCAGGACAATGGAGACCTGTTGGTTGGCTCCAGGCCAATGATTCCGAGCAGGGTTCTAAGGATGGATGACTGGGTAGCCCACCTAGCATTCCAAATGTCTCCAAGCACCAAGACAGGTTAGATCTGCTGGATGTGGTGGAGCAACCGAGGAGGCTGAGTTGAAATGGACTCTTCCTGTGGATGTGTCCTAATATGTTTTTGTGTCAATGGAGTCCTTGGAATGAAGCGGTGGCACTGGGGCCCTGAAGGGTTCTCCTAAACAGAGGCTTTGACACAGCTCCAACGTGCATGTTTCCCACGTGTAGATGAGATTTGTTCTGATGGGTGAGTCAAGAAACAGCCATAGGCTGGTATTGAAATCCAGGCCTCTGAGGAGAGATGCCTGGAAACCAAAGCAATGGATCCGATTAGTGCCTAGGGGCCTGTTCGTTCCTTTTTACCCCTGGGGACATCAGTCTACGGGTCTGAGTGCAGGTAGGTGCTCAGATGGGCTCAGATTGCCCCTGTTTGTCCTGGGAAGCCACAACTTTTGGGATGGCCGCAGGGACTTTGGAGGTTTATCCTATTAGTAGGGCTGTGGCCATTGGAATGGGCACATACAATTCCCTTGGAGAGGGCAAGTACAGTCCTCAGGTTTGGCTTCAGGGGCCTGAGCCTGTAGGTTGTGTAGGCCAGAGCTGTTTGGACAGTTGTCTGAAAACACAAACTTGGCTTATGTTTCGGGTCATAGGTATGGCAGGACTGATCTACAGACCATGAGGAGAACACTTCGGGAAATGAAAAAAGGGCAAGTGTGAGTCTCTTGCTCAAGTTTTTGTCTCTGGATATCGTGTCAATCATGGTCGTGAAATTTCCAGGTGACTTCATGGGAAATGGACGAGTCTTACTCTCTGGGGGTTCGGCCCCGACAAAGATTTTGGGTTCATTCTGAAATGGAAGAAGTCCTTTTTTTGTTGTTGTTGTTGATTTGTTTCGTTTTGTTTTTCAACCTCAGATGTCCTACCAAATGAGGGATTCCAGAGTAGAGCCCTGGCGAGAGGCGACTGGACAAGCAGAAATCTGGTTAAAAATTAGGGAATAGGACAGGTCAAGCCCATTATGACATCTAATGGTCCATCCACTGAGAGGACTTACTAGAGGACAGGACTCACGCTGAGGTCACAATGCGTGTTTATGCTCTCGTCGCACTCAAGAATGGGCGGGTCCTCATGGTGAATGCTG
This sequence comes from Mustela nivalis, assembly GCF_964662115.1. Lineage (NCBI taxonomy): Eukaryota > Metazoa > Chordata > Mammalia > Carnivora > Mustelidae > Mustela > Mustela nivalis. Next base: position 11,494 of record NW_028135714.1, on the reverse strand, counting down.
TTTTCTGCTACACTGAACGTTGGACAACATGCCAACCACAAGGTTTCTTGCCATGGGTCAGGAAGAGTACTGATTTCTGCATCACAGTCACCCCTGGGCAGTGATTGGAGAGGGGGTCTAGGTTCTGAGGCTGAAAACTGAGGTAGGGAAGAGATGATGACCTAAGGCCATGGCGAGTCTGATGTGCTCAGTGTGCGGTCAGCTTTCTGGGTGTTGGTCAGGAGGTCCGGGATCAGGTTGTGTCAGACAGTGCATTAGTGCCCAGGTTAGACTATATAATTTGGGTACATGCGAGTGCCGTGTAGGTTGATCCTCATTTAAGCTGCCTAGGCAGCTCATTAGGCAATCTATTTTTTCTAGAAGGCAGGCAGAGTGCTTCATTGTCGGTCCGGGACTGCCAAACTTGAGGGCTTCGGGGCCAGGAGAGTGAGGACGGAAGTCTGAGAACACAAGCTAGACTTCGGATTCAGGGTGAGGGCACGGCAGGTACCCCCTGAAGGTCTGAAGCAATATCTCATGCATCTGAAGTCAGGGCGAGGATCAGACGTTGGCTCAGGTTGGAGTTTCTGTGCATGACGGCCCCTTCTTGAAGGGAGCGGAATCTCGAGGCCATGGAGGTTTTCCACGTTGGGAGATATGGGATGCCCCCTTCAAGGATTCCTTCTGCGGGACAATTGAGACCTGTTGGAAAGCTCCAGGACATCCAATAGGGAATGACTCCAGAGCACCGTTCGAGGATGGATGCCTGGGAAGTGCGCCTCGCATTCCAATTGTCGCTTAGCAACAAGACAGTTTAGATCCGATGGATCAGCGAGAGCAACCGGGGTGGCTGAGTGGAAATGGTCTTTCCTGAGGATGGGGCCTAATATGTGTTTGTGTCCATGAGGGCCTTGGAATGGGGCGGTGGCACCGGCACCCTGAAGTATTCTCCTAAGCTTAGACATAGCTCCCATGCACAAGTTTCCTTGTGGAGACAAGATTTGTTCTGATGGGTGCCTCAGGAAATCCCCTCTGCTGGTATTTGAATCCAGGCTTTTAAGGAGACATGCCTGTAAACCAAAGCAATGGATCCGATAATGGCCTCGGGTCCTGTCTGTTTCAATCTTCTTCTCTGGGGACTTCGATCTATGGTATGAGTGGAGGTAGATGCTCAGCTGGTATCAACCGCCCTTTTTTGTCCCGGGCGACTTACACTATTGCGATGGCCTCAGGGACTTTGGAGGGTTCTCCTAATTTGTAAAATTTTTGACAATGGAATGGGCAGAATTCCCATGGATTGGGTGCGCACAGTCCTAATGTGTGGCTTCAGGTGTTCCACCCTGGAGGGAGTGTGGCCCAGGACTTTGAGGACAGAAGTATGAAAACACAAACTCAGCTTAGGTTTCGGGACGTAGGCATGGCACACCCGATCTACAAACCAGGAGAAGAACTCTTCAGGATATGAAGAATGAGCGAGTCTGAGTCGCTTGCTCAGGCTTTTGTCTCTGGATTTTGTATCGGCGATGGCCGTGGAATGTTGGGGAGGGCTCATGAGCCATGGACGAATCTTCCTCTCTGTGGATTGGCACGATCCCAAGAGTTTTATGTCAATCTGTGAAATGGGAGGACTCCTTTCAAGTTTGTTACCTCAGGTGTCCCACCAAAAGAGGAATTCCAAAGCAGAGCCCTGGGGAAGAGTGAAGCGACAACCCGAACTATAGTTAAAAATTGGGGTTAGGGGCTTGGCATGCCCAATATGCTGTCTCTTCATCCAGCCACTGAGAGGCCTTACCTGAGGACTGGGCTCAGGCTGAGGGTCACAATGTGTGTCTGTGACCAATGTGGCCTGCAAGCATGGGTGGGTCTCATGGGCAACACTGGTTTCAACTACACTGAACGTTGGACAACATGCCAACCACAAGGTTTCTTGCCATGGGGAAAGAGTTCTGATTTCTGCATCATTTTCAAACCAGGGCAGTGATTGGAGAACAGGCCTAGGTTCTGAAGCCTGGAAACCGAGGTTGAGAAGAGATGACGACCTAAGGCCATGGCAGGTCCGATGTGCTCAGTGTGCGGCCAGCTGTCTGGGTGGGGCCAGGAGGTCCAGGCTCAGGCTGGGTCTAATGGGCAATAGTGCCCAGCTCAGCCTATATATTTGGGGTACAGCCGAATGGCGTGAAGGTTGATCCTCATTTGGGGTTTCTGGGTAGCCCCAGAGGGCAATGTTTTTCTTCTGGAGGGCAGGCAGAGTGCGGCATTGTAGTTCTGGATTGCCAAACGGAAGGTCTTGTGGGCCAGTAGTCTGAGAACGGAAGTCTGAGAAGCCAAGCTAGGCCTAGGTTTCTGGGTGAGGATATGGCAGGCACAATCTACAGACCTGAATCGAGATCTCGTGCATCTGAATTCAGGGCAAGGATCAGAAGATGGCTCAGGTTGGACTTTCTGTCCCAGATGGCCCCTTCTTGAAGGGGGGGTGGATCACGAGGCCATGGGGTTTTTTCCACGATGGGAGTTGTGAGAAGCTCCAAACTGCCAAGGTTCTTCTGCAGGACAATGGAGACCTGTTGGTTGGCTCCAGGCCAATGATTCCGAGCAGGGTTCTAAGGATGGATGACTGGGTAGCCCACCTAGCATTCCAAATGTCTCCAAGCACCAAGACAGGTTAGATCTGCTGGATGTGGTGGAGCAACCGAGGAGGCTGAGTTGAAATGGACTCTTCCTGTGGATGTGTCCTAATATGTTTTTGTGTCAATGGAGTCCTTGGAATGAAGCGGTGGCACTGGGGCCCTGAAGGGTTCTCCTAAACAGAGGCTTTGACACAGCTCCAACGTGCATGTTTCCCACGTGTAGATGAGATTTGTTCTGATGGGTGAGTCAAGAAACAGCCATAGGCTGGTATTGAAATCCAGGCCTCTGAGGAGAGATGCCTGGAAACCAAAGCAATGGATCCGATTAGTGCCTAGGGGCCTGTTCGTTCCTTTTTACCCCTGGGGACATCAGTCTACGGGTCTGAGTGCAGGTAGGTGCTCAGATGGGCTCAGATTGCCCCTGTTTGTCCTGGGAAGCCACAACTTTTGGGATGGCCGCAGGGACTTTGGAGGTTTATCCTATTAGTAGGGCTGTGGCCATTGGAATGGGCACATACAATTCCCTTGGAGAGGGCAAGTACAGTCCTCAGGTTTGGCTCCAGGGGCCTGAGCCTGTAGGTTGTGTAGGCCAGAGCTGTTTGGACAGTTGTCTGAAAACACAAACTTGGCTTATGTTTCGGGTCATAGGTATGGCAGGACTGATCTACAGACCATGAGGAGAACACTTCGGGAAATGAAAAAAGGGCAAGTGTGAGTCTCTTGCTCAAGTTTTTGTCTCTGGATATCGTGTCAATCATGGTCGTGAAATTTCCAGGTGACTTCATGGGAAATGGACGAGTCTTACTCTCTGGGGGTTCGGCCCCGACAAAGATTTTGGGTTCATTCTGAAATGGAAGAAGTCCTTTTTTTGTTGTTGTTGTTGATTTGTTTCGTTTTGTTTTTCAACCTCAGATGTCCTACCAAATGAGGGATTCCAGAGTAGAGCCCTGGCGAGAGGCGACTGGACAAGCAGAAATCTGGTTAAAAATTAGGGAATAGGACAGGTCAAGCCCATTATGACATCTAATGGTCCATCCACTGAGAGGACTTACTAGAGGACAGGACTCACGCTGAGGTCACAATGCGTGTTTATGCTCTCGTCGCACTCAAGAATGGGCGGGTCCTCATGGTGAATGCTGTTTTCTGCTACACTGAACGTTGGACAACATGCCAACCACAAGGTTTCTTGCCATGGGTCAGGAAGAGTACTGATTTCTGCATCACAGTCACCCCTGGGCAGTGATTGGAGAGGGGGTCTAGGTTCTGAGGCTGAAAACTGAGGTAGGGAAGAGATGATGACCTAAGGCCATGGCGAGTCTGATGTGCTCAGTGTGCGGTCAGCTTTCTGGGTGTTGGTCAGGAGGTCCGGGATCAGGTTGTGTCAGACAGTGCATTAGTGCCCAGGTTAGACTATATAATTTGGGTACATGCGAGTGCCGTGTAGGTTGATCCTCATTTAAGCTGCCTAGGCAGCTCATTAGGCAATCTATTTTTTCTAGAAGGCAGGCAGAGTGCTTCATTGTCGGTCCGGGACTGCCAAACTTGAGGGCTTCGGGGCCAGGAGAGTGAGGACGGAAGTCTGAGAACACAAGCTAGACTTCGGATTCAGGGTGAGGGCACGGCAGGTACCCCCTGAAGGTCTGAAGCAATATCTCATGCATCTGAAGTCAGGGCGAGGATCAGACGTTGGCTCAGGTTGGAGTTTCTGTGCATGACGGCCCCTTCTTGAAGGGAGCGGAATCTCGAGGCCATGGAGGTTTTCCACGTTGGGAGATATGGGATGCCCCCTTCAAGGATTCCTTCTGCGGGACAATTGAGACCTGTTGGAAAGCTCCAGGACATCCAATAGGGAATGACTCCAGAGCACCGTTCGAGGATGGATGCCTGGGAAGTGCGCCTCGCATTCCAATTGTCGCTTAGCAACAAGACAGTTTAGATCCGATGGATCAGCGAGAGCAACCGGGGTGGCTGAGTGGAAATGGTCTTTCCTGAGGATGGGGCCTAATATGTGTTTGTGTCCATGAGGGCCTTGGAATGGGGCGGTGGCACCGGCACCCTGAAGTATTCTCCTAAGCTTAGACATAGCTCCCATGCACAAGTTTCCTTGTGGAGACAAGATTTGTTCTGATGGGTGCCTCAGGAAATCCCCTCTGCTGGTATTTGAATCCAGGCTTTTAAGGAGACATGCCTGTAAACCAAAGCAATGGATCCGATAATGGCCTCGGGTCCTGTCTGTTTCAATCTTCTTCTCTGGGGACTTCGATCTATGGTATGAGTGGAGGTAGATGCTCAGCTGGTATCAACCGCCCTTTTTTGTCCCGGGCGACTTACACTATTGCGATGGCCTCAGGGACTTTGGAGGGTTCTCCTAATTTGTAAAATTTTTGACAATGGAATGGGCAGAATTCCCATGGATTGGGTGCGCACAGTCCTAATGTGTGGCTTCAGGTGTTCCACCCTGGAGGGAGTGTGGCCCAGGACTTTGAGGACAGAAGTATGAAAACACAAACTCAGCTTAGGTTTCGGGACGTAGGCATGGCACGCCCGATCTACAAACCAGGAGAAGAACTCTTCAGGATATGAAGAATGAGCGAGTCTGAGTCGCTTGCTCAGGCTTTTGTCTCTGGATTTTGTATCGGCGATGGCCGTGGAATGTTGGGGAGGGCTCATGAGCCATGGACGAATCTTCCTCTCTGTGGATTGGCACGATCCCAAGAGTTTTATGTCAATCTGTGAAATGGGAGGACTCCTTTCAAGTTTGTTACCTCAGGTGTCCCACCAAAAGAGGAATTCCAAAGCAGAGCCCTGGGGAAGAGTGAAGCGACAACCCGAACTATAGTTAAAAATTGGGGTTAGGGGCTTGGCATGCCCAATATGCTGTCTCTTCATCCAGCCACTGAGAGGCCTTACCTGAGGACTGGGCTCAGGCTGAGGGTCACAATGTGTGTCTGTGACCAATGTGGCCTGCAAGCATGGGTGGGTCTCATGGGCAACACTGGTTTCAACTACACTGAACGTTGGACAACATGCCAACCACAAGGTTTCTTGCCATGGGGAAAGAGTTCTGATTTCTGCATCATTTTCAAACCAGGGCAGTGATTGGAGAACAGGCCTAGGTTCTGAAGCCTGGAAACCGAGGTTGAGAAGAGATGACGACCTAAGGCCATGGCAGGTCCGATGTGCTCAGTGTGCGGCCAGCTGTCTGGGTGGGGCCAGGAGGTCCAGGCTCAGGCTGGGTCTAATGGGCAATAGTGCCCAGCTCAGCCTATATATTTGGGGTACAGCCGAATGGCGTGAAGGTTGATCCTCATTTGGGGTTTCTGGGTAGCCCCAGAGGGCAATGTTTTTCTTCTGGAGGGCAGGCAGAGTGCGGCATTGTAGTTCTGGATTGCCAAACGGAAGGTCTTGTGGGCCAGTAGTCTGAGAACGGAAGTCTGAGAAGCCAAGCTAGGCCTAGGTTTCTGGGTGAGGATATGGCAGGCACAATCTACAGACCTGAATCGAGATCTCGTGCATCTGAATTCAGGGCAAGGATCAGAAGATGGCTCAGGTTGGACTTTCTGTCCCAGATGGCCCCTTCTTGAAGGGGGGGTGGATCACGAGGCCATGGGGTTTTTTCCACGATGGGAGTTGTGAGAAGCTCCAAACTGCCAAGGTTCTTCTGCAGGACAATGGAGACCTGTTGGTTGGCTCCAGGCCAATGATTCCGAGCAGGGTTCTAAGGATGGATGGCTGGGTAGCCCACCTAGCATTCCAAATGTCTCCAAGCACCAAGACAGGTTAGATCTGCTGGATGTGGTGGAGCAACCGAGGAGGCTGAGTTGAAATGGACTCTTCCTGTGGATGTGTCCTAATATGTTTTTGTGTCAATGGAGTCCTTGGAATGAAGCGGTGGCACTGGGGCCCTGAAGGGTTCTCCTAAACAGAGGCTTTGACACAGCTCCAACGTGCATGTTTCCCACGTGTAGATGAGATTTGTTCTGATGGGTGAGTCAAGAAACAGCCATAGGCTGGTATTGAAATCCAGGCCTCTGAGGAGAGATGCCTGGAAACCAAAGCAATGGATCCGATTAGTGCCTAGGGGCCTGTTCGTTCCTTTTTACCCCTGGGGACATCAGTCTACGGGTCTGAGTGCAGGTAGGTGCTCAGATGGGCTCAGATTGCCCCTGTTTGTCCTGGGAAGCCACAACTTTTGGGATGGCCGCAGGGACTTTGGAGGTTTATCCTATTAGTAGGGCTGTGGCCATTGGAATGGGCACATACAATTCCCTTGGAGAGGGCAAGTACAGTCCTCAGGTTTGGCTCCAGGGGCCTGAGCCTGTAGGTTGTGTAGGCCAGAGCTGTTTGGACAGTTGTCTGAAAACACAAACTTGGCTTATGTTTCGGGTCATAGGTATGGCAGGACTGATCTACAGACCATGAGGAGAACACTTCGGGAAATGAAAAAAGGGCAAGTGTGAGTCTCTTGCTCAAGTTTTTGTCTCTGGATATCGTGTCAATCATGGTCGTGAAATTTCCAGGTGACTTCATGGGAAATGGACGAGTCTTACTCTCTGGGGGTTCGGCCCCGACAAAGATTTTGGGTTCATTCTGAAATGGAAGAAGTCCTTTTTTTGTTGTTGTTGTTGATTTGTTTCGTTTTGTTTTTCAACCTCAGATGTCCTACCAAATGAGGGATTCCAGAGTAGAGCCCTGGCGAGAGGCGACTGGACAAGCAGAAATCTGGTTAAAAATTAGGGAATAGGACAGGTCAAGCCCATTATGACATCTAATGGTCCATCCACTGAGAGGACTTACTAGAGGACAGGACTCACGCTGAGGTCACAATGCGTGTTTATGCTCTCGTCGCACTCAAGAATGGGCGGGTCCTCATGGTGAATGCTGTTTTCTGCTACACTGAACGTTGGACAACATGCCAACCACAAGGTTTCTTGCCATGGGTCAGGAAGAGTACTGATTTCTGCATCACAGTCACCCCTGGGCAGTGATTGGAGAGGGGGTCTAGGTTCTGAGGCTGAAAACTGAGGTAGGGAAGAGATGATGACCTAAGGCCATGGCGAGTCTGATGTGCTCAGTGTGCGGTCAGCTTTCTGGGTGTTGGTCAGGAGGTCCGGGATCAGGTTGTGTCAGACAGTGCATTAGTGCCCAGGTTAGACTATATAATTTGGGTACATGCGAGTGCCGTGTAGGTTGATCCTCATTTAAGCTGCCTAGGCAGCTCATTAGGCAATCTATTTTTTCTAGAAGGCAGGCAGAGTGCTTCATTGTCGGTCCGGGACTGCCAAACTTGAGGGCTTCGGGGCCAGGAGAGTGAGGACGGAAGTCTGAGAACACAAGCTAGACTTCGGATTCAGGGTGAGGGCACGGCAGGTACCCCCTGAAGGTCTGAAGCAATATCTCATGCATCTGAAGTCAGGGCGAGGATCAGACGTTGGCTCAGGTTGGAGTTTCTGTGCATGACGGCCCCTTCTTGAAGGGAGCGGAATCTCGAGGCCATGGAGGTTTTCCACGTTGGGAGATATGGGATGCCCCCTTCAAGGATTCCTTCTGCGGGACAATTGAGACCTGTTGGAAAGCTCCAGGACATCCAATAGGGAATGACTCCAGAGCACCGTTCGAGGATGGATGCCTGGGAAGTGCGCCTCGCATTCCAATTGTCGCTTAGCAACAAGACAGTTTAGATCCGATGGATCAGCGAGAGCAACCGGGGTGGCTGAGTGGAAATGGTCTTTCCTGAGGATGGGGCCTAATATGTGTTTGTGTCCATGAGGGCCTTGGAATGGGGCGGTGGCACCGGCACCCTGAAGTATTCTCCTAAGCTTAGACATAGCTCCCATGCACAAGTTTCCTTGTGGAGACAAGATTTGTTCTGATGGGTGCCTCAGGAAATCCCCTCTGCTGGTATTTGAATCCAGGCTTTTAAGGAGACATGCCTGTAAACCAAAGCAATGGATCCGATAATGGCCTCGGGTCCTGTCTGTTTCAATCTTCTTCTCTGGGGACTTCGATCTATGGTATGAGTGGAGGTAGATGCTCAGCTGGTATCAACCGCCCTTTTTTGTCCCGGGCGACTTACACTATTGCGATGGCCTCAGGGACTTTGGAGGGTTCTCCTAATTTGTAAAATTTTTGACAATGGAATGGGCAGAATTCCCATGGATTGGGTGCGCACAGTCCTAATGTGTGGCTTCAGGTGTTCCACCCTGGAGGGAGTGTGGCCCAGGACTTTGAGGACAGAAGTATGAAAACACAAACTCAGCTTAGGTTTCGGGACGTAGGCATGGCACGCCCGATCTACAAACCAGGAGAAGAACTCTTCAGGATATGAAGAATGAGCGAGTCTGAGTCGCTTGCTCAGGCTTTTGTCTCTGGATTTTGTATCGGCGATGGCCGTGGAATGTTGGGGAGGGCTCATGAGCCATGGACGAATCTTCCTCTCTGTGGATTGGCACGATCCCAAGAGTTTTATGTCAATCTGTGAAATGGGAGGACTCCTTTCAAGTTTGTTACCTCAGGTGTCCCACCAAAAGAGGAATTCCAAAGCAGAGCCCTGGGGAAGAGTGAAGCGACAACCCGAACTATAGTTAAAAATTGGGGTTAGGGGCTTGGCATGCCCAATATGCTGTCTCTTCATCCAGCCACTGAGAGGCCTTACCTGAGGACTGGGCTCAGGCTGAGGGTCACAATGTGTGTCTGTGACCAATGTGGCCTGCAAGCATGGGTGGGTCTCATGGGCAACACTGGTTTCAACTACACTGAACGTTGGACAACATGCCAACCACAAGGTTTCTTGCCATGGGGAAAGAGTTCTGATTTCTGCATCATTTTCAAACCAGGGCAGTGATTGGAGAACAGGCCTAGGTTCTGAAGCCTGGAAACCGAGGTTGAGAAGAGATGACGACCTAAGGCCATGGCAGGTCCGATGTGCTCAGTGTGCGGCCAGCTGTCTGGGTGGGGCCAGGAGGTCCAGGCTCAGGCTGGGTCTAATGGGCAATAGTGCCCAGCTCAGCCTATATATTTGGGGTACAGCCGAATGGCGTGAAGGTTGATCCTCATTTGGGGTTTCTGGGTAGCCCCAGAGGGCAATGTTTTTCTTCTGGAGGGCAGGCAGAGTGCGGCATTGTAGTTCTGGATTGCCAAACGGAAGGTCTTGTGGGCCAGTAGTCTGAGAACGGAAGTCTGAGAAGCCAAGCTAGGCCTAGGTTTCTGGGTGAGGATATGGCAGGCACAATCTACAGACCTGAATCGAGATCTCGTGCATCTGAATTCAGGGCAAGGATCAGAAGATGGCTCAGGTTGGACTTTCTGTCCCAGATGGCCCCTTCTTGAAGGGGGGGTGGATCACGAGGCCATGGGGTTTTTTCCACGATGGGAGTTGTGAGAAGCTCCAAACTGCCAAGGTTCTTCTGCAGGACAATGGAGACCTGTTGGTTGGCTCCAGGCCAATGATTCCGAGCAGGGTTCTAAGGATGGATGGCTGGGTAGCCCACCTAGCATTCCAAATGTCTCCAAGCACCAAGACAGGTTAGATCTGCTGGATGTGGTGGAGCAACCGAGGAGGCTGAGTTGAAATGGACTCTTCCTGTGGATGTGTCCTAATATGTTTTTGTGTCAATGGAGTCCTTGGAATGAAGCGGTGGCACTGGGGCCCTGAAGGGTTCTCCTAAACAGAGGCTTTGACACAGCTCCAACGTGCATGTTTCCCACGTGTAGATGAGATTTGTTCTGATGGGTGAGTCAAGAAACAGCCATAGGCTGGTATTGAAATCCAGGCCTCTGAGGAGAGATGCCTGGAAACCAAAGCAATGGATCCGATTAGTGCCTAGGGGCCTGTTCGTTCCTTTTTACCCCTGGGGACATCAGTCTACGGGTCTGAGTGCAGGTAGGTGCTCAGATGGGCTCAGATTGCCCCTGTTTGTCCTGGGAAGCCACAACTTTTGGGATGGCCGCAGGGACTTTGGAGGTTTATCCTATTAGTAGGGCTGTGGCCATTGGAATGGGCACATACAATTCCCTTGGAGAGGGCAAGTACAGTCCTCAGGTTTGGCTCCAGGGGCCTGAGCCTGTAGGTTGTGTAGGCCAGAGCTGTTTGGACAGTTGTCTGAAAACACAAACTTGGCTTATGTTTCGGGTCATAGGTATGGCAGGACTGATCTACAGACCATGAGGAGAACACTTCGGGAAATGAAAAAAGGGCAAGTGTGAGTCTCTTGCTCAAGTTTTTGTCTCTGGATATCGTGTCAATCATGGTCGTGAAATTTCCAGGTGACTTCATGGGAAATGGACGAGTCTTACTCTCTGGGGGTTCGGCCCCGACAAAGATTTTGGGTTCATTCTGAAATGGAAGAAGTCCTTTTTTTGTTGTTGTTGTTGATTTGTTTCGTTTTGTTTTTCAACCTCAGATGTCCTACCAAATGAGGGATTCCAGAGTAGAGCCCTGGCGAGAGGCGACTGGACAAGCAGAAATCTGGTTAAAAATTAGGGAATAGGACAGGTCAAGCCCATTATGACATCTAATGGTCCATCCACTGAGAGGACTTACTAGAGGACAGGACTCACGCTGAGGTCACAATGCGTGTTTATGCTCTCGTCGCACTCAAGAATGGGCGGGTCCTCATGGTGAATGCTGTTTTCTGCTACACTGAACGTTGGACAACATGCCAACCACAAGGTTTCTTGCCATGGGTCAGGAAGAGTACTGATTTCTGCATCACAGTCACCCCTGGGCAGTGATTGGAGAGGGGGTCTAGGTTCTGAGGCTGAAAACTGAGGTAGGGAAGAGATGATGACCTAAGGCCATGGCGAGTCTGATGTGCTCAGTGTGCGGTCAGCTTTCTGGGTGTTGGTCAGGAGGTCCGGGATCAGGTTGTGTCAGACAGTGCATTAGT